>NW_005187512.1:1579661-1626599 GCF_000239375.1 Pundamilia nyererei | reverse complement strand
CACACACACACACACACACGCACACAGCTACCTGTCTTAATATTAATAGTAGGTGAATTAAACAGGTACTTTTCTGCCATTATCACACTCATACACACTGTATATGGGGAATTCTATCATTATTACAAATTAGGTAATTATTTTGTTTAAAAACACAAAATAAACAAAAATACTCCCAGAGGTCCTTTGTATAAGCAGCTTATCATATATGTATTGTCAAGTGACCTCTACTGGCTCTGTCAGTCATTTCAACTCACACTCTAGGAACAACCCCCTTAGGTAGCTCTAGTAATTATGGCAAACTATGACAAAGCGCGCCCTCTAATTTACTTAGAGTACTTAATTTTACCAAAACAATGAACTCGATCCCCTTCTTAAAACGAATCGAACCTTTACTGCAGCACTGTCACATCCTGAATGTCTTGCATATTTTTGAGCAATGATTTTTGAAAGTTGCATTAGTCCTTTTGGCGGTATCGTTGAGAACGTAGTATTACCTTTTTGGTTATTAGGATAGAAGACTCGCTGGCATAAACATAGCTGGTTATTAATGATATTTTTGGAGTCTCATATCTTCTAGTTTCTATAGCAGAGGAGCCAGAAATATAGCCTGTAGGCGAGATATGGCCTGCCAAAGCATCCAGTCCACACCACTGGATTGCTTTGCAAAAAGAGAAAAAGAGAAAATTGCAGAGGGTTGATGGATAGTCTTTGGATTAAATTTTGCAGTATAATGGATTTGCATTTACAGAATGCTTTTCTAGTCTTATTTGCCAGTTTTCATCAGGAAGAACTGTTTTCAAATTCATTAAGAATGGATCACGCCATGAATTTGGTTCTCCAAATAAATTATTTTATCTCAGGCAGAGATCTGAATCATTGTCAGACAGACATCAGACATTACCCGTGTGCTGCCACAGGATACCAAAGGTATAAACCAAGAAACCATCACATAGAGTTTCTCTAGTTTTTATGACCGTCGTGTTTCTTAGTGATGACAGCAGACTCACTGAGTGCTGAAAATCTGCTTTTCTACGAGTGGCTTATTAAATGTGTAAATATGTTGTGATATGTGTCGACTACAGAATGTCCCTCCACTTTTTTTACTGCTTGCCATCCCTGTCCATGGCAATAGACTGGCGGAAGGTAAATTGGGCTCAGCAATCAGTATTCATTAAGCTTCACTGTAGTAGTCGATTTTGCATTTGCCACAGAGTTCACCCACAAAGGGAGGAATATAAAGTTAGAGGACAATAAAGCTTCATGTGTTTTCTGTCCATTTAAAAGGAGATGAATGCAGAATGCTTTCTGTCATTGTAAGCAGAGGGAAATAAAAGGAGAGATTCAGCTATTACTGTTGATTCTAATGTTAGATACCGAGCGTAACGCATGCGATTAACTGATCAGGCCATCACTCATGTGCAAATCGATACTTTCAGACTTTACCTCTTTTCTAAATTAATTCCCCGTTAATTGTGTCTAATGATATGGCCCAGTAATGTGAGCTCTACTATATTATTCATTCATTACCTTCACCAGCCGCAGCCCACAGGAACAGCAGCCATGTTAATCCTGTTCTGTGATATTTCTGTGGTTCTTGAAAGCAGTTTAACAGGCGATGTGTTCTAATGTGCTGTGCTTTGTGGTGAACCAGGTGGAGACTGAGAAATGGATGAGATTCAAGTGAGCCAGGATTGGCCCGAGTGGTCAATGAGGCACACCTGCAGCTAATTAACCCCTGTCTATATTCGTGTGTTTCATTAGGAGCTGACAGGCGAAGGCTATTAGCAGCGAGCTGCCAACGCCCTGCTGAGGACCTGGACCCAAGCAGCCATGCTATAAATGACACTCCCACTTTGGGCTCTGAAAAAAGAAACTTCACGTGTGTGCAGGTGAACTCCTCCACAAAATATCAGCACTGAATCTACCTGCCTCGAAATAATCTGCTGGATATTTTCAATGAGAAAGTGAAATGGATAAACACATTTCGGCTATGTCCTGCATCACCTTGTCTCCCTGCAAGGAGGTTATTTTGTCATGCAGCAAGCAACACCGTCAGACAGTTTGCAAAACTTGGCAAGCTCGTGTAGAGGACAGAGCTCTGCTGAGAATTTACAGCCACCATCTAAATATATTTTACCCATACTGTCTTCTCATTTTTCCAAGTGCTCAGTGGCAGAGAAGTGCAACTTGGATAGTGCAGTCGAATCATGAGGAATGCAATCTTTGATGAGTAAAGGATCATTTGTAAGATAACTCACAAATGTTGCATAATTTCTGTGATTAAGGACCACGATTTTCTACCATGTACGACCAGCCTTTGGTTGCTGCAGTGCTTGGCAAAGTCGCTTGTGCCCTTGCAGCTAAAAGAACAAACCAAGCCTTCTGAGCTGGAACCAGAGTATAGAAATTAATGAGGTCCAGAATTTTCATCTTGATGTGTCACCTTTAATTTGTTTTAATTTTTCTGACTTAAGTTCAAAAACTGCACAAGGCTTTTATTTCACAGTTTCCCCCCCTTCCCTCTGGGGCAGTGTGATAGTGTCTTGGTTAGTCCTGTGAGGGGCCGTTCTGTGTGGTCGCTCTGTGTCTGTGCTTCCTCCCACAGTCCAAAGACATGCATACGGTTAGGTTAATTGGTGATTTTTAATTGGCTGTAGGTGTGAATGTAAGCATGAATAGTTTGTCTCCATGTTAGCCCTGCAACAGATTGGCAACCTGTCCAGGGGCTACCCTCTCTCTTCCCCATAACAGCTGGGCTCCAGCCCCCTTGTGACCCTAAAAAGAAAAAAAAAGGCTCTGCTCCTACTGAGCCTCAGATTTCCTCCTCATGCCTAAACCAACCAATTATCATTCCTCAGGCACTGAGGCATTGTACGGCAAGTCATAACTTTGTAGAATTCCCGTTGAACCTTTTCAAAGAAAAGACCACCTAGAGGATCACTGGATTCATGCCTGACCTAATCTGAAAAAAAAAGAAGGTAGAAAATTGCTAAGGTCCATACTTCATAGCTGATCACAGGCATGTGCTGGAGCTACACAGACTCATTCTGTTTGACTGAATGCTATCTTACTCTGGTGCCATGCGAATAGACAGACATCAAGATAAAAGACAAAATGAGATCAAAGCATTGCCACCCTCAAAGCATGGCGATGCCCGACTCTCACCTGGTCTAAAAGCTGGAGTTAGGTACCAGTTCAGCCATATTACTGATTTATAGAAACCTTTTAATTTGGCAAAATGAAGAAATTTGGATTCTGTGCTTTCAGAAGTATTGTCTGTGAAGGTTCTTAGTCATCCAGGTCATCGCAGTCAAAGGAGCTTGCAAAGAAAAGCATCTGGACTTCTTTAAGTTGCTTGAAGACGTTTCACCTCTCATCCGAGAAGCTTCTTCAGTTCTAAGGTCAAATGGCGGCGAGTCCCAGATTTAAACCCAGTGGGAGATTCCCCCCAAAGAGGGACAGAAGGACCCCCTGATGATCCTCTAATCACCTGAGCCAAGGTGTGAAAACAGGTGTGGGTCACAATCAGCCAGGGTTTCTGGTGGGCTCATAGTGAAACCTGGCCCCACCCTATCATGTGATTTCCTGAGGTCCGATGGCCCAGGATGTGATTGGGCGTTAAGGCGTCTGGGGAGGGATCTCAAAACTGGATTATGGATGGCAGACATCTTTGAACAATGGCTATGGTTTACGACACCAACTGTCTGCCATCTATAATCCAGTTTTGAGTTCCCTCCCCAGACGCCTTAACCAGCTTTAGGGGCAATCGTGGCTCAAGAGTTGGGAGTTCGCCTTGTAATCGGAAGGTTGCCGGTTTGAGCCCCGGCTTGGACAGTCTCGGTTGTTGTGTCCTTGGGCAATTACTATCACAATAATACAGGAGGTCTACAGCATATGAATGGTCAGAGGGCCCGGTGGCGCCAGTGTCCGGCAGCCTCGCCTCAGTCAGTGAGCCCCAGTGTGGCTGTGGCTACAATGTACAATGTACAGTGTGTGAATGTGTGAGTGAATGGGTGGATGACTGGTTGTGTAAAGCGCTTTGGGGTCCTTAGGGACTAGAAAAGCGCTATACAAATACAGGTCATTTACCAGGCCTTAACGCCCACTCACATCCTGGCCCATCTGACCTCAGGAAATCACATGATAAGGTGGGGCCAGGTTTCATAATGATCTCACCCGAAACCCTGGCTGATTGGGACCCACACCCATTTTCACACCTTGGCTCAGGTGATTAGAGGATCATCAGGGGGTCCTTTTGTCCCTCTTTGGGGAGGAAACTCCCACTAGGTTTATATCTGGGACTCTCCACCATTTGACCTTAGAACTGAAGAAGCTTCCCAGATGAGAGGTGAAACGTCTTCAAGCAACTTAAAGAAGTCCAGACGCTTTTCTTTAAGAAGTATTCTGAGACCAGAAGAAAAACTGTCAGATTGATGCTAAAGTGTAATGTGATTATATGATAGTCTGTCATAATTGCAACTTTTGAACACAGAGTACAGATTGGGCTCTGATGACATGACGCTATGACGTGCGAGTCTCACTAGACTGCATGCCTCAGACTCGTGCTGCTGCCACCTGCTTTCATCTGCTTTTTAGGTGAGGCACAGTTCATTTTGGATGTGCTCAAAATCCCACAAGGACACCTCAGATTCTACAATAAGGTATTTCAGTTTCCAGTGCGTCTTTCCTTAAACGATAAACATTATTTGCTATATTCTGTTGTTCACTTTTTTTCTCTGTTCTTACGATCTCCTTTTTCTCTGCAGTGCACAGTAAATTCGCATCTGTTGTGCTGCTTCCAGCAGGGCCTAGGTCTCTGATGAGAGCGAGGGTGAAGCTGTGGAGCCCTGCTGAGGAGCAACACCACTGCCGCCTGTTCCCTCTTTATGTTTGAGTCATGATATGGTGAACTCCTGCAGACTGGTGACTCATTTAATCAGGAAAAACGCAGGTGGAACTAATTATAATAATGACAACATGTCGGTGTGACAGGAAGCTATTCCAGAGAGCCAACACTGTGTGTGGAACTGTGGGCCGCAGTCAACAAAGCCACTTTTTACATATGAAGAATGTTTCACTTTCTATAGCTGCAGGAGATGTACAGCATTTGTCAGTTAACATGTTATAACATTTACTACATAAAATGACACTTACATTAGTAACCAACAAATGTAGCTCAGCTTTATATTTACTCTGGTGCTGGTTTGGATCCATGGAAGTGGACCTTTTTTAAATTTGAGTGTAATTGCTGCCTGATTATTGAAGTATAACAACAGAAGCTCATAGATTATTGCGCTATTTGTAATCCCATGCAGCTTCTTGCATGTATGCACAAACAAACACACAGTGAGAGGGGGAGATGCTGAAAATTACAAATGTGCAAGATGGATTCTTTTCATCTGGTTTCAAAGACACCTGCTGTCAAAAAGAGGATTCTTTTGTTGTCTTTAATGGGTAGTCTAGATGTGAATGTGGCCATTTTCTTCACTCCAGACAAATGCCAATTAAAAGTAGTCTGTGCCTCAGAAGTAGAGATCCATACAAAGCAAGCGATATCTTTTTAAAAAATATTTTCAGGTAAAATATATCACATCCTTGAGCCAAGATTCAAAGGCTTTTAATCTGCTTCTCTATACAACTTTCCTAACTTTCTCATCTTAAGCGCTAGACTCGATCAGACCCCCTCAGACTTTGGTATTGTGAAGCTGTCAGTCATGCAGACTTGACATTTCTTTGTCCATATTGTGGTAGGATATGGATTTACCTTCCCACAATGAGTCAGTGTAAGAAGGAGGGCTGATACCAGAGCTATTGCTGGTATCAGTACTCGTTTCCTCCTTGTCTTTCATATGGTGTAAATTCAACAGGGTGCCTCGTGAGACTCCACTTTGCACTTTCTGAAACTGTGTGACAATGCCAGGAAGGGGACTCAAGCATGCAGAAACATGAATGCAAAAATGTAAGGCACAGTTCACCCTTTAAAAACACAAACCTTCACTTAAAGAAATGTGCCAGCTTCACTTGAGAAGAGTAAACCAAGGATGTGGTAGAAGCGTTGTATGCGCTAACTGTTCCGCTATCTTAGACATTTACTGCTCTATGTTTTTCGAGCTAGTCATCTATACTGCCTGTTCTATAATGTAACGCCTACAAAGAACGACTTTAATCATCTAGAGCTGGAGCAACATTGCATCTTATTGCAATGACCATATCTGAACAGGCAATATTAAAATCACCTACAGGTGACAGATCATTCAGGACTGATTTCAGCCCAGTGGAAACACACATTGCTTTCCTTTCAGAGCTAGCATTTTTAGTTTCTTTTAATGATATTGATCTGAGAAGACCCATCTTAGAAAAGAAGCCTTCTTCCTGAATCCCAGTGGGAGCAGAAGATGACAAATTACTTTGCGATTGCCTGTATATAAATATGTGTCTGGTCTTATTTTAACTGAACACAGAAGTTTGTGTTTTCGTGTCTAACTTCTAGGAAAACCAAATGACCATTGCTTCTGAAACATTCACTGGGGGCTATGGAGCCTTAGATTGAAATACCATTCATGCGTAGTTCTTTTATAAAATACTGCATATGTACATTTGATGAGCGATTTTCAGTTTGTGGTCTCTTTTTGTTCGCAGATATTTCCACGGCGGTGAACAAACACCATTCATCACAAGCTCAGCAGATCGTTATTGTAGCCACAATTATACAAGGTGACTCATATTTTTGTTGCCTCAACAGTTGGTCAGTGATAAAAGCTGGAAGCTTAAAGAAATCACAGGTTTTATGTTTCCTTTATATCTTACGGATTGAAACATGCAGTATGATGTGAAATACAGGGTTGTATTCTTTTGGAAATTGGACTTGCATGATTACTGCACTGTTATTGTCTGTGGCGCGCACAAACCTGCAAAGCATGAAATCAGATCTCATAAAGATAGTGTGAATTTGTAAATTTGTTCTCTGGTTTAACTCAGTAAATCTTTCTCGCTGCGTCTGTGGGGTGTGATATGATGCATGTGCTATAGATGAAAATATGCTGATTCTGAGTCTCCCTTACAACGCTGTAAAACTACAGCGTCTTGGCTCCCGGGCCTTCAGTTCAGAAGCTTTCAATATGTTTTTTAATGTGGCCAGAGCAATGATTGAAAGGCCATGTAGATCATGGAAGCAGTAAAGAAGGAGATTAATGTAAGGAAGCAAGAAGAGATAAAAACTATTTAAAGAAAATATGGTCTGGGTCTTATCTGTGGTTGTTCCTGAATACTGTAAAAGTTCTTCAGGATACGTAGTGCCAAACTGCAACCTTCCAGTTTGAACAACAAAAGCTTTGTTGACAATGAAGAGAGTTTGAACTCAATTTCTTGAGCAATGAAAAGATTTGACATACTGCATGTAAGGATGGCAACAAAAAGCCTTTGTTGCTCTTTGACAGATTCGGGAGAAACCTAAATAAATCTCTGCTCTCAAAGACATCCTGTCAAACAAGTTGGGTGACAAGCACAGTGTTAAGCCATGCCAGCATTTAGAGAACTAAATGTGCATCAGTGAGTCACGTATAAGCTGTGCTCAGCCTCCGTATAGTTTGGAAGTTTTGCCTTTATTCTTTTAGACTTGGCTAAGTTGGGCTCCTCATTACACCACATATTTTTTTAAACCCTGTATTTTCCAAGTTCTCCCACATATTTTAAGAAATCGTGACTGCCAGGTGCTATCATTTCTCTGCCAGAGAAAATATTAAAGCATCTCACATCCCTTTGTGACCTTGTCCTGTACCCACCTGGGAATGGGTGTGCACAACATCCACATTCCTTATTTTGAAATGGTTATACTGTTGCCATTTATTTCATACGACACTGAAAGGCTGACTTTTTTCAGCTTGTAGTATTTTTACACCAGGACAGAGCCAAACGAGCAAAATTCTCTGTCAGCCCACTCCCCATTCCCACTGACTTACAGACAATATTCTAGATAATTGTTTCCTGTTTGCCCATCTCTAGACTGAAACAATGAAATTCCAAGGAATAAAATATTATTCCAGCATATTTTGCGTCTTTTGATAATTTGAAAAGAGTTTACATTATAATTCTCTGGGTTTGCATTTTGAGCTGCATGTGGCTGCTTTTAAGTGGTTACCCACAGTTTTAAATGGTTTAGCTTGAAGCTGTTATATAAAAATTTAACTTAGAAGCAATGAGAATGTGCTGCATTTCTACGTTTTATCTAACAGCAAAAGTAATATTTCTACTTTTGACTACTGAGCAAAATAAATCAATCTGGCAGCTCTTACTCTCAAAGCTTCCCCAGTGTTTTGATGTATCGTCGCTTAAATTATAATAATAATTAACTTAATCATATCGACATATTAATAAAGATGTTGTACATGATCTTTTACCTCCTTCCTCTACAGGTTATCTATTAAATGTAACCCTGGCTGATGCCATTTCTTATATTCCATTTGATTACGCATCCATTATTCAATACTTTATAATACAACTTATGATTGTGCCTGTTTCCTTCAGAAGACAAAATTTCTTCCTCATTGGCTGCCTTGTGATTTTGCTTGTATAGTCACTGGAGTCACGGCACTGCTTTCATCCTTGGAGACCCTGAGACAGTGCGATAGCCCTCCTCACAAGACGTGCACTTTCATCCGGCCTCTCTCCTCCTCGTTCGTGCCCGTCCTTCCTTTCCACTGAGACCCCAGCTTGCCAGAGGTCCTTGGCAGCGTTTGTCTGCCCTGCTGGTGAACCTTTTTAGCTGGCGCAATTCAAACCTCAGTCAATCTGAGGCCCTGCCACTTAGTGTTAGGAGATGAGTTGGACAGAAAACTGTAGGCAGGGGAGAAGGGATAAGGTCTGATGCTTGGACAAGATGCGTGGTGAGCAAAAGATGGCACGGAGGAGGTTAGCAAGAGACAGATGGGGGCGAGAGGGCTGTCTGGAGGGAAATTTGGAAGAGGGAACAGGGATGTCAACACTGAGGCAAGCTCGAGCACGAGACACAGAGGTAACCTGAGAAATTAGGATTTGATTAACTACAAGCAAAGGAGTCAAGGAGAGTGATGCTGTGACAAGATTATCTAAGGGTTGAGGAAAGAAGAAAGGCCACAATCTGCCACTCTTCTTTTCCAACTTTGCACTTACCAACTTTTCGAGGAGAACGTAGTTGAATAAAACAGGGAAAAGAAAGAAAAAAAGATGGTGTTACTGTAAAAAGAAATCCATTGCCTAGACAACATTGTAGAGAACAGAAAACAGAGATGTGTCAAAAATGGGTCCGCTGGCTGAAAAAGAAATAGAAACCGTTGAGAATGACCTGAAAGCAGGACAATCTTTTTTTTCTCTTTTAGAAAAGGAATTGAGGACAGGCACAGAATTGGAGAAAGTAGCAAAAATAGATGAAAAAGATCAGAAGTGAATGATGGAGTAGTGCAGGTTAAAGCAAACAGAAAGGTGTGGGGGAGGTGGGAGTTTTTATTTTATTTATTTATTTTTATTTTTTGTGTGTGTTTGTCTTTGCCAGAATAATTTAGAAACTTTTTTTAAAAGGACCCTGTTTTCCTTTTTCATAGTGCTGGATTAATTTAATTTGAGGTCTCTCAATGCACAATAATGGCTTGGTAATGCTTAGACAATTTGTATGGAAATTCACCTCGAAGAATCCTGGCTATTATCACAGAGAGAAATAGTAGGTGAGATAAGAAAACCAATTTGAAGCTATGGTTACCGTGTGGTTCTTTGTTAGGTAAAAGTTCGGTTTTTCTCACCTAAATGCTAATTCCTTCACCCCTGGAGGACATTATGTCCTACAAGTATTTTTTCTAAAGAACAAAAAGGGCATGCAGTTTTTTCTCTGAAAGTACAAAAAAGATTCACGAATCACTCTTATGCACAGTTTTACTCATGGACAGGTGCAAGTCTGACATCTGACCTCAACCTGCTTGAACATGCATGTCACTGGCAAGAGAGAGAGAAAAAAACCCCCCAGAAATAAACCTGAACATCCAATCCCCAATTAATTAACTGACTGAATTCATTTCACAGCTTAGTAATATTATTTCTAGCAAAACTTCTGGTGAGTTTCGGAGCACTTGTTAACTTCCATCTATTATATGGAGATAAATTACAAGTATTTTTTGTATATTCGTCTCCCGTTGTGTAGTTAATAGACCTTTTAGCATTCACTATTAATAATACTAATAGTGCATGCTAAAAAGTAATATGAATATTGTAAATAATATTAATTTTAAATGTGTACCAAATTCTCCGAGACTTTTCTGGAAGCTTTTATTAAATTTACAGGTAGTGTACAGATCAAAGGGGTAATTATCAAAATACCATCAAATACGTTTGTTCTCTTAGTACAAGTACCTGCTGCAGTACCCCCCTTTGTTCCCTTTGTTTCAGAGAACAATGGTGCTACGAACATCATGTCTAATGTGCCTTCAGTTGGATCAGCAAAGCAGAATGACAATCAGGAGCTGTTTTTCTCTGACATTTGACAAATTGCTTAGCTAAGTGATGGGGGTGGTAACATTTCTTAGCTACCAATACATTCAGGTCAGTAGGTTGGTGTACAAACAAAGCGATGGGTGTCACTTCAGTGAACACTGCTGTTGTTCTAACAAGGACAATTACCCTAATACTCATTTGGAATTAAAAACCTCATTACAGAGACTTAATTAATGATCTGGAAAGTAAAGGATATTAACAAATAGCGAGCAATAATGCTGCATTCGCCACATCTAATCAACATGTCTCATTCTCCTTTGCAATCATGTATAACACTTCATATTCCTAACAGGGAATTTAGATTTTAATAACACTGCAGTGAGTCTCCTTTGTTGGACATTGGGTCATTGGATGTCTATGGGGTAAAAATTCCAAGGCGTATCTCTGTCCATTTATGGTAAATAGTGCTATTACAGCATGGTGCTTGTTAGTAAAAAAGTCACAGATAAGCTATTGTACTGCCACAACGTTAGTGCCCGCGTGACAAGGTTGCATATTTTTTGGAATGAGCTGAGGAGACCTGGGAAATTAATATGGAATAGATAGTGAGGAGTAAGGACATAAGTTAGGGCAATTTGTGTTCTTCCCTCAACTGTGTGACATTGAGAGCACCGTGTGTTTGGGAGATAAAGAAATGAGAGAAGTGACATTAGTCTGACTCAGAGAGGATATTTGAGAAGGCACTGAAGAGAGGAGAAAATGAAAAGGTAATAGGAGGACAGATTATGAGTTTGTGTAAAGAAAGTGCAGCGAACATTAGAAGGAAGGACAGCCAAGGCTGGAATGCTGAATATTCTATAAATTATTGCTACCTAAACATAAAAAGAAGGAACACTGTTGAACTACTGGTGATTGTTGTCAAGAATGTGGAATATGTTGATATCTGGCTTTCATCTATCTTTCTCAGCGTCTTCACCTGTCTAAAATCAAAAAATTAGAAAACATTGGCTGAATCTGACGAGGAATCATATTGTATCATATTTCTAAGCCCACAGCCCTGCTGGAATTCAAAGCAGGAGGTCAAACTCACCTGGAAACAAAGTAATCAGTGCAAGTAGAATAATAGCTGCCAAGATTAAAAGAAATCTACTTTATACAATGCATGTGCATTTCAGGGTACAAACTAAATGTAATATCCAGATATATTTTCGCTCAAGGGGAAAAGCCCTTCCATGATTGCTTTGCTGCTGCCATGATTAATAACACCTCTGAAGGAATATGATATATGCATGTATGACAAGTTTTAAATGTAAACTGTCAAACACACTGAAAAGACTCCTATTTTTACTCTGTATGAACCATACTGACACTGTATGTCTGGTTTGCATAGCAGACCAAGGAGCGGCAGCAAGGACATGCTCAGTAACTCTCAATATATGCTAGTGAATATTTCATTTTTCCTTTTGGGTTATTGATGTAGATCAATAGTCTGAAAAATAGATCTTATGGACCCAGACCCTTTCAGAATGAGATTTTTTTCTCTCGTGTTCACTTCTTTATTATACATTTGAGTTTATGGACTTATTGTATCATAGATCTAGACACACTGTATCCACTGGAGGTTAAAAAAAAGAAAAGAAAAACAAAGTGCGTCTTACTTGGGTCCGACAGGATGGAGTCAGTCTTGGGCAGAAACTGGTCACAGCGGATTCCTTGGTATCCTTCTCGACACCTGATGGAAACAGGAACATAATTATTAGTCAAGTAATCAAAAACTTTAGCTGGGAAACTACGCAAATGACCTTTATACATTCAATTAATTTAAGAGGGCCTATTATGCTTTTGCTTATTTTTATATATAGTCGACACATGTAAAAGTAATCCCAGTAGCTTTTCCTGTAGATATCACTGATATCACTGATAAGAGGAGAGAGTTGTCTTTAAAGTTTGGTGAAAAGGAGCTGAAATGGTTCGTTTCAGACATACATGAACACAGTGGAAACACCACTGTTCTGTATAACACACACACACACACACACACACACACACACACACACACACACACACACACACACACACACACTGTACTGTGTGTGTGTGTGTGTGTACAATAAAGACTGATTTTAAACCGTGAATCATGGATAGCTACTCTCACTGAGTCACAAAACAAAAGAGTTAGAAATGAACATAACATCTCCCCTCATGTCGCAGGTTCGGTCACTATTTTTCTTGGTGATGTGAGCTTTTCTTGTTGCTCTAGTTTCTTCATCAGCCACATTGTGCAAGTCATCTCATTCAAAACTTTAGCATCACTATGTCTTGATGCATGCTCAATCATCCAGGTGAGGAAATCCCAAAAACTTAATTATGTTCATCTGGATGTAACGTTTTCAATGAGAGAAAAGTTTCAGTGGGAAACCAAACAACCTCTGGGTAAGTGGTTGGCACAACACAGAGGAGCTAATTCATCAGGCCAGGACTCTGCAGTCTATTCACACCTACAGGCCAGTGGACACTCTTTCAATGATGAGGATGTACACATCCTGGACAGGGAGGAACGCTGGTTTGAGCGCGGAGTCAAGGAGGCCATTTACGTGAAAAGGGAAAGACCATCTCTGAATCGAGGAGGGGCCTAAGGGTAACCATCATACAATTCTGTGACTGCAGCCATTCCCCAACTCTCTGTGAATGGTACTCATGGTCTTTGATTGGTGGTTGTTGACCAATGGTTATGACAATTAGCATATCAAGATAATCAAGAAACTGACCTCATAGCTCATTGTTAGTCAGTGGTACTAGTTTCAGTCATTGTGCAAAGGTACTGTTTAAAAGGTTGGGGAAACCTGCAGTCAGCTGAGACTAAAGAAGCCACTTGGACGATGATGAAATATTTCTCCAACTGAAAACGCTACGTCCAGATGAACAGAAGTATCTACTATGTTCCTTCATCTGGGACCAAAAATAATTCTGCATGCTCATTTTTGTTTTTTAGATCTTTTCTACAGTTCTCTTCTTACTTAAAATGATGTAAACATAAGAGCTACAAAGAGAGTACATCCTCCTCATCAACGGAAGCAAACTGACAAGAAGAAATTATTGGTGGGGTGATCTTTAGGGGCAGAACTCTCTACTAGCAAAAATGTGTCCTAGGCAAAATCACAATGGGTGCTGCAGAAGAAAAGGTGGATCCAGCGTGCATTGACCTTTCTCACAGCTAATGACTTTCAGTTTCCTTGTTTGGTCAGAGGAACATCATTAGATGCACCATGCAATGAATAAAATGCAGAATTTCTCCTACAAAGGCAAAGTGCAAGAGCATTGTTGAAATGCATATGAACTTTCCAATGACATTGAATCTGCTGTGATATTTTTCTCCTTGCGTGTGCTAAATTAACTGAAGACACATTCCATGGTTTCTGGATAGCCCTCAGACTTTTAAAGAAATTTAAACTGGTGAATATGATTGGCACATTAGTGAGAGTACCAGTCTGGCAATGATCATTAAGCAGCTAATGAATTCTGAAATGTGCTTGGGCTGCCCTTCAGAAAGTATCCCAAGAAAAGACAGGATGTATTTTTAATTAATTTTAGCTCAATAACCATCTCCTTATCAACACATGGAAGTGTAGCGTTGTCTTACAGAACAGATAGAAAGCACAGAGACTTCAATGAGGGCGTGAGGCCTAACTGGGTGTCGCACTTGGCTGGAATATCAATTTTGCCTCTGGCCAAATGTACTCTGCTTCCTTCTTGCAGAAAATACACATCTCATCCATGCAAAACATTAACTAAGAAATAGACATAGTGATGCTGCTTTAAATTTGACCACACTATTACTTAAAAATTGATAAATCTTCCAATAATTCTTTTTCATTATGCCTTAATTTTCATCTCTACTCCACCTGTATCCCTATGTCTCACCAGATTACCCTTGCAGCTTTGTTTCACAGAATCAATCTACATCTGGTCTGACAAGCTGACAGCAGAGCAAAAATACTGATGCCTGCAAGTGAAATCTGAGAGAACATCTTTGTCCAACCAGACAAAACACTGGAGCTCTGCATAGACATCAAGCTTACAAGAACTGGAATGTGGCATATTAAAGATTTTTGCTTGGAGCAGAATGACGATAGCAAGCTGGTTTTGTGATTTTCAGTTCTTTAATCAATTAGAGTGGGGTGATTCGCCTGCGCATGCTGCTGGTACATATGTCTTTACTTTTGGAAATAAGTAAAGACATAGCAGTGTTGTGGCAATGAATGCAAACTTTGAATGAAACTCGTATGTATATACAAAAAAATGCTTAAATCTTGAACTGGTTTGAAAATGGAGTTAAAGTACTTTGGGTGGAGCTGTGACTCACTGATACACAGCTCGCTCATGCAGGTTTTGAGTGTATTGTCAAGTGACACTCTGAAAACTAAAAAAATGCTTGATTTTTGGAGGAGCTTCTCACAGCTGTAAGGCATTAGAAGAAATTGGTGGTGGTGAGATCCTGACACTTTTTATCAATCACTTGACATACTGTCAATCTGCCTTTTTCAAGTTCACAGTCGGAAAAAGCACAGGTGTAATGCGAAGTTTCTAAGCACACTGCTGGCTTCACAGCAGACACTGTGTGAAGTCTATACTTATAAACATTCAGCAGCTTTATCAGAACTACTGGTACTGCCGCGAGGGGAATGTGGACCGGCATGTGATGATTATGTGCAGGCCCTAACAATCCGAGTGATTTTATTCAACCATGGATTAAAAAAAAAGATAGAATTCTGTGAAGACTGCCAAACATGGCATGCTTATATGCTCTATAATGGATCGACACTTTTTTTTTATACGAATTGCTCAAAGTAATGCAAAATATGCCAAAGTAAGTGGTGTGGTCTAGTAACCGATGCTCAACTGCTATCTAGTCCAGCAGGTGGTTGGAAGGCTTGGGGGAGGGAGCCAGTGTGAGAAATCTCCACATAACTGTGCTTGCCATTGCTGTCACTGTTAGCACGGTGGCAGCAGTGCTGTTCCTGTCTCGCTTTTAGTGCTGCTGTGTATGCTGAATAGCCCTCACCCATACGTGAAACTCTTTTGTGCATTTTCACAAATACAGTTAGTTTAAACCAGTTCAGCATATCGTGACTATGTTATGAGGAACTGAGCTGAGCAAAATTTACATGAAATCAATATAGGAATGTTGTAATGCTACAGTCAAGTCTAAGGAAAACGCTGGCTGGAGACCACGGTATGATCAAAATGACTGCAATCATGTGCAATTTAATTGGAATTTCATTGCCTCCAAAATGGCTGCTTCCAACGCAGGGACCAGGTCTGCAAGCGCACGCACTCTGTTGCTATCTTCAAAGCAACTTTGATGCATCAAGAAAGCAATGAAACAGCAATGAGACAGTCAGTCTGTCTGCAGTTGGATCTGTTTGTGATAAATCAGCAGAAATTGCAAACCCGTGGCTGTGAGTTGCTGTATATATACATGGAAACTCTCATTCATACATTCAGAGTCTAACCAACACCTCATAGGTTTGAAACAAAAATTCATCCATGCACCTGTTGCAGGACAGTGATTTATCTCCAAAATGACATACAGGTGCTTGGCAACTTCTCTTTTATATATGAACCTGTTGGTAACTGGTTAAGTCTTGTATCACATAAGGAGACATCACGAGGCCTAAAAGATCCCATTGTTTGTCAAGGCAACAGTTTTGCCACCTCTCCTCCAAGTTTGTTGTTCTCAGCTTTTAGCATCTCAGTGTGTGATGCCAAATATGTTCTGTGTGGGAGCGGGAGAACAAAACAAACACAAACAAATACAGTTGCTTTGTTTTAAAGATGAGATCTAAATCAGGCTTCAAAAGTTTGACGAAATTCATTTTAAATGATAAACGTTTCCACAACTTTATATAACGTTGCCGGGGCAGATGTAGGTGAGCGTGATTTCACTGGCTGTTCTTTATACTACTGCTTTGTCAAAGTGGCTGGCAGATATGCCAAGGTGTACCTTGGCAAATCCCTGATGCACTGGGTAATGGCAATGGTAAGAAGGGTCTCATTCACAAATTGTCACATATGGATGATTATTCAGGACCGCTTTAAGCACACATGTGTCACTGGTTAAGTGTCAAATAGTTAAAGACATGACCTTTTCCTAAACCTAATCAAGTAGTCTGGTGCCTAAAGCTCAACATACAGCCAACAGCTTATTAACTGTGAAACAGCAACTTGCAAGAAAATGCCGTTATTTGATGCCCAAGGAGAAAACCAAGTTAGCATATGAAACTCCGGCTAGACGAAGCCTAACTCAAATCAAACATTTCAGTAAAAGTATATCATGTCAACAGGTCACTTACACCACAGATGGACATTTTCTCTTTACCAAACATCCCTCCATGGTGCTAAGCCGACTAAACTTCGACGAGAGGCAACCTTTGTCAACCCAACTGATGTGAAGAAAGATAATTAAAAGAAAGGAGGCTTAACATGGTGACAGTGCCCGTGTTTCATGCTCATTAGGTGGAACAGGGGAAGCAAGAGTGAATGCTAGCCACTGTTAAAACATACTTAAAAAGGCAAGAGAGAAGACAATACGCACAATTATGCACAGTTGAACAGACAAAGCATCCCGGTTAAATGGCCAGGAGCACCATAAACAGCTGCAATATCCTTCTGTATCATGTTTAGGACTGTGCAGTTTATGAAGTTCTTGTATCCCTCAAACTCTGTTTTTTGTTTGCCTATGCCGTTTGCTGCTGAGATCAAAACACTTCAAAGTGTTGCCTTATGAAGCTCAGAGGAGTGAATATGAGAATGGATGAGAGACTGTGGGAGGGTATTGAAGAGTTCCATGCCTTCTAATTAACACCACAGTCATTAATTAAAAGAAAACAGGAAGCAAGTACATGCATGCATGTGTGTAAGCACATGTGTTTCTCTCTGAAGTGTACAAAGCAACACAAAGCCTGGGATAAATATAAATATGCCGCCCAGAGGATGATGAATTTCTGTAAAGGGAAGTGTGAAAACACATGAGCTGGTGACTAAAGACATGGATCCAGTGTGAGAAAAGCAGTTTAGAAGTTAAGTATTTGTGGAAAACTTTAACAGAAGAATAGAAGTGTTATTACAGCATACCTGGTATTATTTTCTCTGGGTGTGATGGTCCTGATGAGAACACCAGAAACTACCAGGAAGCTGTGAGTACTTTGGCAGGTATTATGTTTGACTGTTTGGATGTCTGTGGAAATATTTTGTCAGTGCTACAACAAAGTAACCATGCATGATACTGTCATAACACTTTAGTGGTGTGCACCAGAAATCACAGGTAGAGTTGTGTTTCAGCATGGCTTTAGTCTGACCCTATAATACTGATTGAAAGGAAAGGAATTAGGGGCAAGCAGCTGAGTTTGTCAATGATTATGTCCAAGAACTCTTTTGGCGTGATCCAGTCCACAGTGACTAAAAGAAATGCATGAAAAACCCTCTTCTATTGTATTTAGATACCAAAGATGCACCATGATTTTATTTTTAAAAGACAAATGATCCAAACAAATGTCTAACTTTCCTTGGCAAGTCATTTAGACCATTTAGTCTAAATTATGATTTGTTTGAATAATTAACTTTAGGAATTGTTACTGTGGAAATCAAAGAAGGTACAAAATTTGATTAATCAAATCCTAAATCAATTCCAATGTGTCTGCTGGGCTTTAACCCTTTAAGACCTACCATAGAGCCAAGTCCGCCAGAGCTTATATTATATTTTTTACATGCTGTAGTGCCATTTTTGGGAGCATTTCAAGTTGCTATACATCAATACAACCATTATAGCCCCAATTTTAATAATATATATGCATTAAGTGCATAGTAATTACATAAATTGCAAAAAAAGTGCAATAAACTACAAAAAAATGGAAAATCGTTTTTGTTTTTTTTAACATATATTTGAGGCTTATCCCTCAAAACTGTAAATACAAAAAAGTTGCACAAAATAGTTTCCCACCACAGGGAATTTATTTTGAGTGTCTTCATAGTTTTATTTTTGAAATACACCAATTTTTATATACTGCAGGAAAAACGAAAATAAATATTATAGTGCAAATTTGCAAAAAAGCAGCATGTGCATCAAAATAAACTATTTCCAGCAGTGCAATTTGAGTTTTAAGCATCCCAGGAACGATACAGAAAGTCATAAAGTCAAACATAACTTTTAAAAACACCAGTATAGGCTCATGAGGCCCTGATGGTAAAAAACTACATTTCCGCAAAAAAGACGTCACTTCCGACCGGCTTTAGAGGGTTAATAGCAACTCTCAGCTTGTTTAATCGGGTAACCAAATACAAATCACAGTCTTCACTTTAAAGTGGGCCTGATATTATTACTTTTCTACTCTAATGACATTACATATCACTCGTTGTATGCGTTGCTATTCATTCCTCTCTTGCTTGATGGGACAGAAGATTGAAATGAAAATATGGCTTTGTTTGGTATGAAGGGAAGTCTCTTCTCTCATTTTTCCAGACTAGTTGTTTGAAATGCATCTAGGGCAGTGTGTCTCAAGCAGGCACAGTGTGAAACTGTGTGTATTATATTTCTTGTTGTGTATGTGTATCTATGGACATGTTCTACCAAAGGCTGTCTTGGAAGTTTTTGCCAGCATACTTATCCATACAGTTTTTTTTGTATGTATTAGGTATATGGAGGACAGTGTCATAGGAACTCTAGCATGACAAATGTTCTTTTGAGAACATCTAAACCCATTATTATCTCCATATAATCCTACTATTCACCACTACTTATGGAACTGGGTCACAGAGGCAGTGATGTAAGCACAGTGTCCTGATCCTTAGTCAATCCTTAGTCAAGCATTTGAATCCCAGAAGATATCCATTCAGTGAAAAACAGGAGACTACTCTGAGGTCTCCTGTTCTTCGTTGCTTTGAATACCTTCCTGTCAAGGTGCCTCAATGGTATCCTGGTTGGATAGCCATGCTATCTGAGTTGGCTCCTTTAAATGTAGAGTAACAGGGATTTTGATAACTCCCTTGTAATGTCTCTTTGGAACATCCATCCATCCATCCGTCTTCATCCGCTTTATCCTGGGCTGGGTCGCAGGGGCAGCAGCCTAAGCAGAGAAGCCCAGACCTCCCTCTCCCAAGCCACCTCCTCCAGCTTATCCGGGGGAACACCAAGGCGTTTCCAGGCCAGCCGAGAGATATAATCTCTCCAGCATGTCCTGGGTCTGCCCCGGGGCCTCCTCCCGGTGGGACATGCCCGGAACACCAACCCCAGGAGGCGCCTAGGAGGCATCCTTGTCAGATGCCCGAACCACCTCAGCTGAGGCCAGCCACCCTTCAGAGCAAGCTCATTTCCGCCGCTTGTATCCACGATCTCATTCTTTCCGTCACTACCCACAGCTCATGGCCATTCGCTTTTACACTCAGCTCCCTCTTCACCACGACGGACCGGTGCAGCGTCCGCATCACTGCAGCCACCGCACCAATCCGTCTGTCGATCTCCGGCTCCCTTCTCCCGTCACTCGCGAACAAGACCCCGAGATACTTTAACTCCTCCACTTGGGGCAGGAACTCATCCCCGACCTGGAGTGGGCACTCCACCCTTTTCCGGCTGAGAACCATGGCCTCAGATTTGGAGGTGCTAATCCTCATTCCCGCTGCTTCACACTCGGCTGCGAACTGTTCCAGTGCGAGCTGGAGGCCTTCACCCGATGAAGCCAACAGAATCACATCATCCGCGAAAAGCAGAGATGACACTCTGAAGCCACCGAAGTGAAAGGCAATGCAAACCAAGCTCTTGCAACGGTTGTATAGGGATCAAATGGCCCGTAGCAATGGGCTAGACACCCCATACTCCTGCAGCACCTCCCACAGGACACCCCAAAGGACATGGTCGAATGCCTTCTCCAAGTCCACAAAACACATGTAGACTGTTTGGGCAAACTCCCATGCACCCTCAAGTATCCTTGAGAGGATAAAGAGCTGGTCCAGTGTTCCGCGACCAGGACGAAAACCGCATTGTTCCTCCTGTATCCGAGGTTCGACTAGTGGACGAACTCTCCTTTACATCACCCTGGCATAGACTTTCCCAGGGAAGCTGAGGAGTGTGATCCCCCTGTAGTTGGAACACACCCTCCGGTCCCCCTTCTTAAAGATGGGGACCACCACCCCGGTCTGCCAGTCCAGGGGTACTGCCCCTGGACTCCACGCAACATAGAGGCGTGTCAACCAGGATAGCTCTACAACGTCCAGCTGGTAAAAAAGACTTAAATATTTAAACTCTTTCACATCTGTTTGACTTGGTCTACATAGTTTGGCTTTTTAACATTTAGTCTTAGTCAAAGGCAAGTTGGATTATATTCAAGATCGTCCTGCGGATTTTACCATTTTGTCTATTGCAGATAATATTGCTGCAGAATATGAAAAAAAAGCTTTTGGTTAATGTCCAAAAACGCAAAATAAAGAACTGAAAAAAAGAAAAAAATGACAAAAAAGGAGGTAACATGTAGAGAAGGATAAGGGTGGGTGACTAGGTTTTTCCATTGTACTGCATTTGGACGACTCCTACATATTCTTGGTTGCTTTGTGTTTAACAATGCTTAGAATAGATGACAACTGCCTACTGAGTCTGCTAGTACATAAGAGTGCACCTACTGGTCATATCTATGCGACTGATTACAATTAGTATCAGCCAACTAATGAGACAGCATCCAAATCAACTGTTGTGGCTGATGAGGGACACACAAATATCTTGTATTTCAAAGTATATGAAGGCATTTTGGAAGGAAGAAATTGTTTAGAGATCAGATTGAGCTCCACTAAGGCCTCCACTTAGTACATACTAATGATTATTAAATATATGTAAACAAGGACTGTGACAACAGGCCAATTATTTGGTCACCATTAACCCAAAATTAAATTGCCTGTGCTGTCTAATAAACAGGAGGCACATAGTCCATTTACTGCTCAAGATACTCCTGTGTCTCCTCTGTGATTGTGTAATTGTGGTCTGATGCAATTCCAGTTTAATTTCTGAAAATTGCCTTTACAGAGATATAATTACTAAATGAGCTTTTGGAGCAGGCCTCAAATTTCTAAGGTGAAGAGGAGCATGTTCCTTTTGCAAGCATTTCAAAAGCCAGTTCAACTGGATGACTTCTGATAGCAGCTCATTTCAGTGAGAAAATCAATCATTGCATTTTCTTTTCTGCATATGTCACGTATATGTAAGTTTGCAGCTTCTAGCTGTTCAGTGCTTCCAGTTGCCGAGCTTCTCTGACATGTATCACACTGAAAGTTACATACAGGCCATGCTGCAAACCCTTGCTTCCGTCTCACCATCACTCCTCTGAAACCTCACTTACATCCTGACTCGATTCACGAGAGACAAGAGGTTACTTAATAATGCAAAGCTCTTACTAATCACTGGCCCTCAAATAAAAAAAACCAAAGAAAGACAATTTCTTTCATTTCTCTCACCTTGGTCCTCCTCTATCTGCCTTTACGTACCATATTCTCTAATAAAAGCACTCTGACGAATTTAATGAAATCTTTATACACATTAATTACATCTAATATATCTATGCAATGAATACAATGTGACATTGATCTTTATGTCAAACATTCCTACTGTCAAACACAGAAGCCATGAAGCCATTGTCAAAGAATTAAGTTAATTAAAAGTATATTAATTACTTCTATGTTGTTCAAAAGCTTATATGTTGACTAGAATACGAAATGTACAAGTCACATTTGTAACTAGGACAGGCAGATTTTTTTTATTGCCTATTGCTACGTTTTTCTGAACTGGCTGTTACAAATAATTGAAACAAGTAAACATGTCAGCTGAAGCCACTGTGATTCCAAACTGACAGCAGGTGTCATACTCCATGATGGAAAAAACAAAACGAAAATTGATTCACAGAAAACTAACCTTTTTATACTCAGCAGACAATTTCTGAGGTATTTTTGTCATCATAACCATGATCTTTCACTAACCAGACACAATCAGGAGGGAACGAGTGAAGAGAAAAGACCATAAACAGAGCGATAATGCATAGATTTGCCCAAATTATAGGAGGAACACCTGAGGTTGGTGAAGTCTTCCCTGTTCACTTCAGCTCTTCTGGAAATACCATTAACAGTGAGATAAGGCTCGAATCCAACCCTTATCTTTTTCTTATTTTGCCCCCCTCTCTGTTTTACACACTCTCTCTTTGAATTTCTCCCTTTTTAAATATTAACACTTTATCACTTAGACCACTTATCTCTGTGCATAATGATTCCCTCTTAGTCACATTGATTAGATGTTAGATTTTTTTTCATACAGTCAAGAATAAGATTCAGGGGATATCGCTTTTACTTATCTTGATGCCAAAGGGGTATCAAGGTACTTGGATTAAACAATTTAATGGCTATCACCGACTTTGACAGGCAACAAGTTTTTACCTCTTTTTACCTCTAGTAACCTGTACTCTATGCACAGATATCCGTTAAATTGAATAGGTAAGGAAGTTTATGTATGCCATAGTTTTCCTTTTTTTTTTCTCAAAAATTTGATCTGGAAGTACTTTGGTCTGCACACAGTTTCATCATGACCATAAGCATCTTGTGGATGAAATAAAATGCTGATTACAAGTTGTTATTTAGGTTATACCAAGGACAAGAGAGATGTTACAAACAGTATGGTCATCCAATTATGAAGGAACCAAGTATACCCTACACTATTGGCAACCAGCTGTACCTATAAATGGAAATCAAAAGACTTCAATCAGACAACACTCAAATGCACCATGCCCTAGAAGCTCTGACCGGACCTGACCTTTTCAGGCCTTTACCTCAGCACCAACCTCTGGGGATGAACAATGAAATCAGCAAGGAGCTAGCCAATAGCTGGTTGCTAGGCAGCTACTTGGCTCACTAACGTTGTTGAACTAGCTTCTTTCATGTGTTCATGGTGAAGCTGCCTTGCAGAGGATTTTAAATGGAATGATGTGATGGAAAAAAAAGTGTTATGGGAATTTTAAAAAACATTATTGATATTCATCTTCTTTTTTTTTTTTTTAATACCAGAATGATATTTGTTTACAATGATTTTTCTTTTTGGCATATCATCTTTATTCTAGACAATCATTTTCCATCTTGAGTGTTCTTTATTTTTTGCCTGAGATTCTGGAGTGCCCTTTGGAAAATTAACACAAGGGAAACAATGGCTTAGCTAATAATGTACCACATGGGTGACAGTTTTATCACATCCCAATTTCAGAAAAATTAGCAAAACACCCAAATGCCAGAGGAGGATTTATGCAAGAGAGCGTGCAGTTTGTGTTGAAGAACAACGGTCTCGTGAAAGCTTTGACCTTTGGACAAAATTAAGCAGCACAAAAGTCCGTCAGGGTAATCGTATAATTAAACTTACCCCTTTTCCCTTCTGTTTCCGATGATTTTTTTTGTCCCTTTAGAAATATTTTCTCACTTAAGAGTCACTCCCTTGTGCTGATCCTGCTAGAGGGCATGTTTAAGAAGGCGTTTGCCAAGGATAATACTACACAAAGGAATTTCAAATTATAACCTTCTGGAAACTGGCAGCCACTTCATCTCCCAAATGTTGATGGTGGGATTTAAAATTCTTATGCATGTAAAATGTAATTTCACTGCTTGAACAATGCGCCATTCCTTATTGGAACACACAAAACGGGTTCAAAGGATGATTAGAAACATCAACAGTGCTACTGCGAACATCTTTGAAGGCGGCTGAAAATAGATTAGAAATAACTGAAGTGAAAAAAAATGTGTATGAAGATGTTGTTTTTCGGTGTATAGATAAAGCATAATTGCTTTGTAGTTTTTTATGTTAAAGTTTTGTTGCAACTTTCACAGCAAAGTAAAAAGACACTGAATCCAAACTCTCTGAACCACCATGTGAGATTCAAAGTAAAATATTTATACTTTAACTATTGTGAACCACCAACTGATGAAAATTTTAAATGTAATTTCTTATTTATGATTACTGACTACATTTGGTTTGCACAACGGAATCTGTTTCGGCTGTACTTGATGTGATATCATTACTTCCAATATCCTTTTGTAGTTGTCTTTGCTTCGGTTTTCAAATAATTTGTGAAAAGCCACCGAAAGCAAAAACAAGCTCTGTGATTCATTTTGTCATTACTTGTGACCCAACTCACTCGAGTGCAAGACCAGCTGAATTCAAACGAAGGAAAAAGCTGGCTACAGGAAAAGCTGGTTACATGGTGCACTTGAAAGCAGCATCACAGAGCCTGCAAACCAATTATTTTTAGAGAGAAGTAGTCTGTTTGAAACACAGGAAATGGCAAAACAAATGCTGCCAAGACAAAACAGATGCTGTAATGTTTCACCTAGCAAACAGGGGTTCCTGTCAGGGAAAGGTGTGCATTTTGGAAACAGTCCTTAATTCAAACCTTTCCCTGAATGTTCTTAAATGCTGTAAAACTCGATTTGAGGGAAAAAAAAAACCTCTCTGAAATGGAATTCAAATTTGTCTTCTGATGGATTTCTGTTCTCTAACTTGGGCCTCCATTTTCAGTATTATGTAACCCAGCCTTAGAAAGCACCACAGAGATTGTTGCAAATGATTAGTCATAAAATCTGAAATGTTTTCATATTTTATAGATATGAAGAGTCCACATAAAGCCCAGATACCCCCAAGTTCTATGAGCGAATTTGAGTTTAATCAAAACAAACCCTACGGCAGAAAGGGATTATATTACAGGGCATTACCAATTTTTAGAGGATTATTTCCCCCCTACTGATGATGAAGGACTTTGAAGTAAACATTTAGCTAAAAGAAAAATGTTCAAATCCTATCAAAAGTCCATCTGTTTCCTGAACTGCCTCGCTTCCTTCCATCCATTTTCTTCCACTTAATCAAAGTCAGGTTGCAGTGCCGCCATACTAAGCAGGGTATACCAGATGTCCTTTTACACAACACGATATTCCAGCTCCTCCTGGAGAACCCTGGCACACTAGCAGGCCTGATGAAATTTCTAATCTCTCTAGTGAGTTCTGGGTCTACCCCATGGTGTCCTCCCAACTGGGCATGTCCTCCAAGAGGAGGAGCCCAGCAGGCATATTGATGGCCAACAATATCAGCTGGCTTCTTTGATGTGAGGGAGGACCAATTCTTGGAGTTCCTCACCTCGTCTTTGAGGCTGAGCCCGAACACTCAACCGAGATGGCTTATTTCAACCTCTGATATCCATGAAATTAATCTTTCTGTCACAACATGACATTTTCAAGGCAAAATATTAAATGATAATAATGTATATCCATAGATTTTTTTTTAAATAGCAAGAATGCGGTATTATTTGTGGATAAATGGTAGAGAGTTGGTAAATTCGTATGAACAAATCCCACATGCACACAGCAGGGGAGCAGCTAACATCATGTTACCAACAAGAGTAGACAAATAATGATAACTGATGAATAATAAAGTTCTCAACACTTCAACCAGTGCTTACCTCAGCAACATAACACCAGCCTCATTGCATCTGTGTGAGTGACTGGGATATGCACTTCTACTGGTTAGAGATGTAGCTTCAGCAACAGAAAAGTATGCCATTAGGGATAGTTACTTTCAGCCATACATCTGCACATAAACTGAGGCTGCAGTACAGTCTGAAAGGGAAGATAGCCGCACTAAACTGAAAAGCGCATCTCCAGCCATGACTTTACTGGTACGTGCAATTTTTTTAAATATTCAAGTTATCTTCAAAAATGATAGAAAAACAAACAAAGCCTACTTGGACTGTAGGCTGTCTTGTAAATCGAAAGCTTTGCCTTCACATCACTACCAGTGCAGCAACAATCTTCCTGCCAATCTCACGCTCCACCTTCCCATCACTGGTGAACAAGATCCGCAGATACTCGGAGTCCTTCACACGGGGCAGCAGCTCTCCCAGAGAGAGCAATCCAATCCTTAGCCAGTGTCACACTTGACAGGTGATTATTTTCAACTGATTGCTTTGGTTCTGCTGTTTGTGAAAATATACAAAAATATGCATCTCTGAGGACTAAAATTTCTCTAACCAAACAAAATACAAATTAAATGTAAATCGGCATTAAGCGAAAGTTGATAAGGACTAATACAAAGCAAATGTGCCAGCTCAAAGATAGATTAGGGTAATATGAAGAAAAAAGATGCCTATTCTGCCAGTTGTGATATCAGATAATACATGATCACACAAGGAAACTTGGTATTCACAGCAGAAAAGAGTGGAATGTGATTTGCATTCATTCAAACCTAAAGTGATGACCTTTGCTGTTCTCTTGTGTTACCCTCTGTATGAACTCTCAAACAAAGGTAGGATTGCTTTCATGGACACAGACATGAATTGTTGAGTACATCTTCAACAGGAAGAAGAGAATCAAAGGTGTGAAAAAAGGCTCAGTTCAGTTTTGTGGTGCTGTCTAGAATGAATTCTGATGACGCAATTGTGCTATAGACAAATATGGGATGTGGATTGGAAAATTAAATATTTTAGAGGCCTAGCCCCCAAAGTTCAATGCATGACCTGGTCTTTGACCTCATATACTGAAATGGTTGAGATGAGACTTAAAAAAAAAAAAGAAGCTCCTGTGTATTTAAAGAATATAGCTCATATGAGTCTTTATCACTGGTGAGCTGAAGTGGAGGCTTGCTGTATCTGGTATACAGATATAGTATCCTCATCATCATCATCTTCTAAGAACTGGTCTATGCAACATTCACAGTCGACTGTGGGTTTCTAAGGGACACATTTCTGCATTTATCTGTAATTTTGAAATGTGCATGTCAGTTTTTTTTAAATATTACTAGTAAATTTCTATTAGACATTGAATGTTAACAACATTATTTTGGACAAAGTTGTTTAAGGGCATATCACAGCCATTCTTTACAGGTATCCTGAGGAGAAAATGAAAGAAAATCCATATTTTATACAAAAGCTCTCACGTCAAGTTGCTAGTGAGGCTCTTGAGGGGAACATGAGAACTGGCATTACAGTGCTTTGAACTAACTCTGCCCTTCAGACTATATCTGTACAGATGGATTTCCAATTATGTTAATACCATAACAAGGGTTACTTTGTCTAATTGGAAAAAGACTAAGAAAATGATAAGAACAGAACAGATAAACACAAGACAGAAACAGGAGGTCAGTTTTTGAATTGAATGAGCTCGGATCCTCTTTTATGTGAAGCATGTATCAGCCACTCTCATAATGAATGAAAGGGTCTAGAATAAAAGAAGACATTTTGTATAATTTGAACAAGTCTTTTTATCCTCATTGTTTTTAATTCTGAACAGCTATGCATTATATTTTACAAAAAGACTGTAGCCAATAAAGAGAAGAGCAAGTAAAAGAAAACAGCTGCAACAACAAAAGCAAAAGTAAACCTCGTGAAAATGTGTTGTCAACAGCATTCTTTAATGTAACGAGGACAAGAAAAAGGCAAAAGGAAATAATTACTAGACTCCAGGAGCAGCCGTTTACACAAGACTTCCGCTGTGCCGCAGGACTGGCAACTTGTAGCGCTTTGTGTGACCCAAAAAAGGCCTCTGAAAAATATGCTGCCTAAAGTTTCATCAAAGAAAAAAGGAAATGCATGCCAGAGCAAATGCACTACTGCTTCCATTAAAGGGGGTTATAAGTGCTGCCCAATCGTTGTCCTGCTAGAAATAAGTGCAAGCATTCAACACCAATCACCACAATGTTTTACTACAGGGATCGTGCAGAATTAAAGGAATTGCACCACACTGGTTTGAATCTGTCAATCTATATCATAGACTCCAATTGATTCATGTAAATTAAACAGATATGTAGCATTGCCTTCTTTATAGTGGCTTGCAAAAGTATTCGGCCCCCTTGAACTTTCCCACATTCGGTCACATTACAGCCACAAACATGAATCAATGTGATTGGAAGTCCACGTGAAAGACCAACACAAAGTGGTGCACACATGAGAAGTGGAATGAAAATCATACATGATTCCAAACATTTTTTACAAATAAATAACTGCAAAGTGTAAAATCCATGTAAAAGATGTTTGGAATCATGTATGATTTTCATTCCACTTCTCATGTGTGCACCACTTTGTGTTGGTCTTTCACGTGGACTTCCAATCACATTGATTCATGTTTGTGGCTGTAATGTGACCGAATGTGGGAAAGTTCAAGGGGGGCAAATACTTTTGCAAGCCACTGTAAAGATACTTTGTGCAGCATTGCTACAATTAAAAATATCCTCTATCTCAGAGAGATGCTGAAAAAACTAATTTAGATATTTTATTAAAACTCATTTTCATCAGGTTGAAAAGCCTTCAGAATGGCACAGTGAGAGCACTGACAGGGACTAGAAAGAGACACTTTTCTCCTATATTTGCTTATCTTCATTTGCTCCCAGTTAAATCCAGAATTAAATTTGAAATCCTTCTCCTCACATGCAAGGTCTTACTTGTGGTTCCTAATGTATTGGAAAGTAGAATGAGAGGCAAAGCCTTCGGTGATCAGGCCCCTCTCCTATGGAACCGGCGAGACAAACACTCTCACTACTTTTAAGATTAGGCTGAAAAGTTTTCTTGTTGGTCAAACCTATAGGTGGGGCTGGATCAGGTGACCCTGAGCCATCACATTGTTATGATGCAGTAGGCCTAGGCTGATGCAGGCCTATCCATGATGCCTGGGACTTTCTTCTTCACTCAACTATTTTCACCACTATTTCATTTAGAGGTTCAAATCAGCATTAGTAATTAACATCTAGTTTTCTCTTCAGTAGTTTTTGCCCTGTCTCTCTCTGCCGTCTTTCCCCTCATCCACAGCTCATCACAGCAGATGGCTGCCCCTCCCTGAGCCCACTTCTGTTGGAAGTTTCAGCCTGTTAAAAAGGAGTGTTTTCTTTTCCACTGTCACCAAGTACTTGAACATAATGGACTGTCTGGCCCCCTATGAGTCAGCACTATCTAATATTGCAGGCTGTTTACCTTCAAGGTGTTTTATATTGTAGAACACCTCAGTACTGCTATGTGATTTGGTGCTATATAAATAAAACTGAATGAACTGAATAAAGAGTTAGCAGAGAGTCTCACATTATTATTTCACAAACTTGAGCCACCAGGTAAAGTATTAACCGCAAATATATAATTACAAATGTACTTCTTTCCCCTCAACACGTGTAAATCCATATCTGTTTTAGAATTTAAATGTTGTTTTTTGTTTTTGCTGTAATACCTTGAAAAAGGGAGTAAAATCTGCCAAATCACATCTTTGGTAATAAGCGAAAAGATTTTTTGTTACTGCAGAAATTGACAGGAAACATTTGCTAACATTTCATCTTTATAGTATGTAGCACCTGCACACCAGCTGTTTTTTAATAAGTGTTTTTTCATTAGTGGGTGTTTTCCCCCCCTATTAATATTAATGTCGATATAGAAATAAGGAGTTTCAGTAGTGTGCTAGTCTAACACCTATGTGTAAGTAATCCATATTTGGCATCGCAAAACCAGCATGGGTTTGATTAATTTCATTAATAGCTCATTCATTGTTTATATCAGAGCTTCTCAAAGTGGGGGGGCGCAGAGCCATTGCAGGGGGGAACGCAGTATGAAAAGGGAAAAAAAACAAAACGCTTGGACACTGCTAGCACGGGGCGCCCACACAAACGCAAAGCAGGAGATGAAGCATCATATGTTTCCAAACCAACTTCATTCTAAGCCAAAGACTAGAAAATATGGTGAAGCAAATCTTCCCTTTGGCTTCACCTGCACAAGTGCCGAGGTAGGTCTCCCCTGCAGGATTGGTTTTCCCTTCGTGGGGAGCAGCGTTGGGCTGTTTAAATCACGGACAAAAAGAATCCTACATTCTTGATTTTTACTTCACAAACACTTGTTGTAATGACTAACTACTCCTGACATTTTGGAGATGTTAGCTCTTTATACAGTAAAGTTACAGTGGGATACAAATAACATCAGGCTGATCCTGCCACGATTTGTCCCCTCGGTTCAAATCATGGACAAACAGGATCCCACAGCTGTTTATGTTTTTAAACCTATTTTGCACAGAGTGGCATTTTTTGAAAAATGTATTGACAGCAATGTTGAATATTATTACACAGGAAAAAAACAACTACACGTAAAATAATCACACCGTGACGCCTCTGCCTTTGTAAATGGAGGGGCAGTAACTGCATGTCAAGCCTGCAGATAGTCAGATTAACAGTATTTTGTCTCTATCTGCCATTCTGCAATTCATCTCATGTGAACAATAACGTGGCGCACAGCCTGACGTGAAAAAAGGCACATACCTTTGACGTTGTGACGAACTCTGTATTCCTCGTCCACACGTAAACGCAAAAAAGGAGTTTTAAGAAATCTCCGTTTTCGGTGATTCGAAACGCCGTTTACGTGGACGAAACAGCTGCGTTTTCAAAAATACCCGTGTAGGTGCGGACGTAGCCTAAAAGAGTTAGTAGTTTATTTTATTACTACCTGTAATTTATTGCAGATTACTTGTATTTTCTTAATTGTTTACTAAATGTTTGAGGTGTGAAATAAACTGCAATGAACATTTTTCTTGTAAAACAAAGGGGGGCCTAGCAAAAAAGGTTTGGGGACCACTGGTTTATATGAACATTCATTTCTTAAATCCTAGACTTTTTTTGGAATTACCACCTCCGAGGCAACAACAACAGACCAGACGAGATTTGACCTCAGTACAGCAACGTTGTACATGTAAATTGGAGAAAGCTGTTGCGGTATAATACTCATGTCATTGAAACTACTCAGTGGTGCATCTAACAAATCTGTCACAACAAAAATGAAGTACAACAATGAGACAATCCATTCAAGTCATAGTGGGGCTACATTTTACATTCTCTTAACTTATAAATATAAAAGAAAAAAAACTTGTCTGCCCAGGCTGTGTTTCAGATTTATCCCAATTCTTTAATATTTTAGGGTCTATACTTGTGTTTTTTTTTTAATGGTTGTAATTTGTTACAGAGTTTGAGTAATAATTCTCTCCATGGATACTGGAGCTACGCGAGCAGTAGTTTTACAGCTCTAAAAGTACATCTTGATGTGTTATTTCAGAATGACAGGCCAATGTTTTATAGTGGAAAAGAAGGAATAGTCAGAGAGAAAATTTAAAAAAAAAAAGAAGGCTTAGTATATAAAGGCAGACATATGTGATATGGATTCATAAAAACATGCCATCTCCTGTAATTACACAAGAGTATGTGTGCATTTGTGAGACTATGAAAGAAAAAAGAGTGCAGGGGTGGCAGCTGTAGTATTAATTAGGCAGGTGAGATGAGTGGACTGCATCATTACATTGGCAATTAGAGTGCAGTCTATTTTTCTAGCATGCCTCTGGCTCTGAGGAAGAAAGAAGTGGAAATGGAGAACTAGTTGGGAGACAGAGTGATGTATCAAGGAATAGATTGAGAAAAGCTGCCGGGAGAGAGATTTAAAGGGAGAAGGGGGTGTTATGTGCTTGCAAGTCATGAAAAGGATTTATCGCTAATCCCTCCAGTGATAGTCAGCTTCCATGATCTCCACCACCTTACCAGTCAGTCACAGAACAATGTGATATGGTAATATAATGCGGCCGATGTGACACATTTCCTAGATATGCCTTTCCTTTCGGTGCATTGATGTCATCTTGCAGTTGGGTGATGGATGACTTAAACTCTTGTAGAAATGAACAGATGCATTTGGATGCAACACCCCATTGTAATACACAGCAATTCATTTTCCCCTCTGGTGTGCACACAAATACACTCCGTAAAAGAGTCATATACAAGATGCTAAGAAGTTCCTGGTAATTGCTGAAAATAAGAAGTAATGAGACCAAGAATACTGCAAAAGCAGGGCACACCCGTCTTTTACCTGGATAATGAAAGGGCTCCCAGCGTGACTCTTGAGCTAACAAGTGCTCTACTATGGGATCACATGTTAAACAATGCTAATGTCTGTGAAGGTTCTCCGTCATCCAGGTCATCGTAGTCTAAGGAGCTTGGAAAGAAAAGCATCTGGACCTTTCTGAAGTTTCACCTCTCATCTAAGAAGCTTCTTCAGTTCTAAGAGCAATTGGTGGAGAGTCCCAGATTTTAAGCCCTATGGGACAGTCCCCAAAAGGGTCATGAACCCCCTATTGATCCTCTTCCTAATCCCACGAGTCAAGGTGTAAAAACGGGTGTGGGTCACAAACAGCCAAGGTTTCTGAACCCATTGTGAAACCTAGCCTCACCCTATCATGTGATTTCCTGAGGTGAAATGGCCCAGAATGTGAGTTAAGGCCTCTGGGAAGGGATCTCAAAACTGAATTATAGATGGCAGACAGTTAGTTGATGTTAAACAATGCTAATATTTTACATTTGGATGAATTTCCAGATCACATTTGATTTTTCATTGCGTTATCCAATTTTGTGACTAGAAAACCCAATCAAATTAAAAAAAAAACCCACACACACACACACACTAGTTATTATTCCTTCCTTATTTTCTTTCTTGTTTCAACTCCATTTTCAGTGTCAAAGCTTTTAAAGAAAGTAGAAATCCAACCGCAGTGGGCATTCCTATGGGAAAACTGTTGGACACGAAATGAGCTTTTTGTCAAGCATTTTGATGCATTTCAGTCACTCAGAAATGTGTTGCTGGGGTCTGAACAAGCTCTTCTCCTTGGGGGATCCATGGTTTGGATGAACAGGCCTGTGCTGTGATGTCTATGCTGGTCAGGCATTACAGTGAGTGGGACAGAAAGCTGGAGGGAGTTGGCCGCAGTGACTTTGGTTCTGTCACACCAAGGTCTCCACTCTAACTCCACTATAATGAGCCTGTCAGCACGGTGTGAGCCATAGGAGATAGGCTGCCCCCCATCAACCCAGTTTCACAGTCAAGGATGAGTAACTCTCTCTCTCTTTCACCGTGTGTGTGTGTGTGTGTGTGTGTGTGTGTGTGTGTGTGTGTGTGTGTGTGTGTGTGTGTGTGTGTGTGTGTGTGCACGTACACTAGAATTGTTTATGGTCTGATTGTTTTTCTGAGCTTTCCCAGTAAACCTGTTGTCATCTTTGCAGGTGATGAGTGCTTTTATCTTTGAAAGAAGGTGCTCACTTGACCTTCATCATGATCCAGACCTGTCATACAAATATTCGGCTTACTGATACTGAGTCATGCTTTCAAGCAAGACCATTGCTGCTAAAATAATGTTACTAACTGACTGGTTAAAGGAAACAAAATACCTAGTAAGAAACTTGTTCTTTAACCTTCTAAGACCTGGCATCCACATATGTGGACATCACATTTTAGGTTGTTTAGGCCAAAATACTAAATTGTGCTGTAAATGAGCCTGATATCCACTTACAAGGACATTATACTGCAACTGTTCTGTCCTCACGTGTGGATCTAATGTTTCGCAGAAACAAAAAAAATATCTACATATATACATATATATATATATATGAGAGAGAGAGAGAGAGAGAGACTGTTTACACAAATTTACAAGTGTGTTGTGTCATAATTCCCTTGAACCTTGAACTTTAGCTTTGAGCCAACAACGAAGTCCAATGTCTACCAGTCATGAAAACACTCACTTTTCTCAGGGTGCAACAAACTGCCTAGGCTCAGGGTACCCTCACTTGTTAGCCAGCTAGTTAGCTGATAAGCATGGATGTTTATGTCAGTCTACATTGTCAGGTGATACTACAACCAAACCAGCTAAATAAGTGTAGATGAAATGATAAGTTTTCTCTTCTGTAGTGGGAAATTTGACATTAAATAAAACGTTTTTACATTTACTTTACTGCTGAGTAAAAGAACAAAATGTAGCAAGTCATTATGACTCTTATGATTTCAGAAAATGTCTACAAATTGGAAAAGGACAAACGACTCCCTACATTGTACTTGCTGGTGCTGTGTTGGTGTGTGTGTGTGACTGTGTGTGTGTCTGCTGTTTGCCTGAGCTCAAGCCTGTCTGCGTGTGTATGTGTTTTGCTATAAAGCCTCCCTGATCCAGTGTTAACTGCTCTCATAAACAAGCACCTGCCAGATGTGAGCCTCTGCCACAGAGGACTACTAGTGTCTGGCTGTGAGTGGAATCCATAACCAGAGGTGTCCTCTGCTCAGTGCATCCTTTTGTCTCAGACTGATAAGGAAAGTCTAAAGCTAAATACAACTGACCTTCTGCTAAAGCTCAAGCTTTAGTTTCCTCAATAGAAATATTTCACCGCCTGTGGAAAGACAGATATAAAGATGGGCAGATACATAGGCAGGCAGGGAAAAAAAAAAGAAAAAAGGAGAGAGTTGTCAGTCCTCAACCAGGAGAAATCTAAACAACAGCAGTGAAGTCTGTTCATGTAGAAAGGCCAATATGTGCTTTCAAGAGGGTTTGAAAGTTTGAAAGCTGTGCGTTAAAGCCACCTTGCACATCCAGAGCGTACACTGGCAAACCACACTTCCAAAAGTGGAGAAATTCCACAACTACTCCCACCTCCTGCAGTAAAGTGTTGACGGGTGTAAAAATGGACAGATTTTACATTTCCCTGGCAAATCCTGTCGCCTACATTTATCAAATTGTCACCTCTGGCTGTGTCCACATAAAGGGCTGGACTACACGGGCTGCATCTGTGTTGGCAGTGATGGGAGTGGGCTGATCACATAAATGGGACCAAACTTTGGACTACTGTCCCAATAAAAACCAGAGCAAATCTGCACGAGTAGACAAATTTCCCCTACTCTTGACATCAAGTGGCCCAAATGCTATTCAGAACGTAGCAGGCGATATTGCACAATATTTTATTTCCCCTGCAGCCCGTCACATGCCCTAAAATTTACTTTCTTTTGATCCACAGAGGGTCATCATTCTAAAAGAAGCATATATAAGTTTGGTTTGGGGCGTTAGGTTTGATTAAAGTTATGCTTGTATAATATTTTTTTTTATGGGAGAATTAGATTTTTTTTAAATAATATTACGTGCTCTGGAGTGGCAACTACAAAAGATAGGTATATGGAATATTTGTAGTTTTTATGTACAGATTAGCATTTAAGCAATAACACTATCACAAAGACTGCTCTCCTCAAGGAAGCACCCTGATTTGTACAAACTGTTCTTAACAACCATTGTTGTATGAACTCTTTTAACCTAAAACCATTGTAAAAATATGTAATCAACCTGTAACCAAGATCCTGTCCGAGAACCTAAGCAAATAGTTTTGGTCCCTATGTTGACCAAATGAAACAGTGAGTGAAGTCTTACTATAGCTGACAATCTGGGAGGTTATTTGCTAGTCTGCTTGCCTTTTGGATCAATAATAATAATAATAATAATAATACATTTTATTTATGAGCGCCTTTCAAGTCACCCAAGGACACTTTACAATAGGATAAAACACTTAGTAAAACAATGGCAGAATAAGAACAATAAAACAAAAGCGCAAGATAAAATTAACAAACAGTGGATTCACAGTGAATATGCAGATTTGAACAGGTGAGTTTTGAGTTGGGATTTAAACTGGGGGAGAGAACCAATGTTTCTTATTTCTGGGGACAGAGAGCTCCACAGCCTGGGAGCAGAGCAGCTGAAAGCTCTGCTTCCCATGGTGGTGAGGCGGAAGGAAGGTACAGCAAGCTGGATAGAAGAAGAAGATCGAAGTGAACGGGCAGAACTGGTAGTGGTTAACAGATCAGAAAGGTAAGGAGGAGCACACAGCAGGAGGGAGGCAAAGGAGCCCCCCAGCCAGCCACCCTGAATAGGGGTGATGTGCTGGTAGGAGGGGGTTCTGGTGATAATGCAAGCAGCAGAGTTCTGAACCAGTTGAAGCTTATGGAGGGATTTTTGGGGGAGACCATGCAGAAGAGAATTGCAGTAGTCAATACGGGAGGTAACAAGACTGTGGACAAGAATGGACGTAGACTGGGTGGAAAGAGAAGGAAGCAATCTGTTAATGTTACGTAGATGGAAGTAGGCAGAATAGGTGAGATTATTGATGTGAGATTTATAGGAAAGTGAACTGTCTAAGATGACACCAAGGCTCTTAACCTGAGGAGAAGGGAAAACTGTGACCATCTTCTCAGTGCTTCTTCCCCAGCCAGGGTATTTGCATTGTTGTAAAGCATTATTTGTGCAAAGCTAATAAAATCCATTAGATGGAATCAAAAGTTTTTCAAACATCACTTCACAAACTGGAGAAGAAACTACTTCTTTAGCTAAATTATTAAAAGCCACACTGGATTTTGTGCAAACTCCACATGTTGATGATTAATTTGACAGAGATGCTTTTAGAGACACATGGTTTAACAAGATAGTCTAGCAAGAAATATCAAGAGGTTCATTTTGTCTCCTTTAATAATCTAAAAAATGTGTTTTTATAACTCAGATACTACTCACAATATTAAATTCTGTCTCATATCAGTTCTCTCTAAACACTATGTGTCTGACTTGTATTGCGCAGTGAGTTGGCACCTGGGACACCTAAATACTCTTTAGTTTCAGTATTTTGTGATAATGCTCTCTGAGCTGCATGGGGGGAGAGACTGTGCAACACTGTGCTTCGCTGTTGGAAAGACATATAATTTCCTCTTATTTCAGTGATGAACAGTGAGAGTATGAAGTGCAGGGAAATGACAACTGTTATTACACTGAATATCTCACCCACATGTGAATACACACCACTTCACACATGAAAAGCTGTCACATGTGTGGAGTAGAATAATATACACGCGTGCACCTACGCTAAAATTATCCAGTATGTGTTAGAAGATCTGTTGAGCCGATCCCAGATGTAACTTTGCCAAAGTTACCATGACAATGAACGTGCACGAGTTCGATAATTCAGACTGCTCACGTCTCCCCAAGTGCTGCACGCTGTCATGACAACATATCCGGTTAAACAGTATTCTTGTTTTGTTATGCAGCCTCTGTGGGCTGTTTATGAATCATTCACAGCTATTTATGACCCTTTGAAAAGCAAGTCACGGCTAATTTAGGGCAGAACGCCCCACACTCATTGGTTGTAAATGTGTTATTGTGGCATGCATGGCGAGATATTCTAATATAATAGGCTGGTTAGTGGAAGTGTGCCAGAGTTGCATGGTAAAGTATTCTGGCAGTGAAAATGGGCTTTTCTGTCACATAACGGTTAGACAGGTTGCCTTTGAAAAGGCCTGGTGTTAGAATTTCCTGCTGCCATGAAACACACACCGAAACAGGCACGCTGTACAGCTTCAGGGTGAACAAGACAGATTGCTGTATTTTTGCGAGCTGGATGAAGAAAGACAAATAAAAAAGATTGAACAAAAACAATATTCGGCGATCTAGCTTTCTAAAAATAATTGGCACTAAATGGCATTCCTTGTTGAAGCCTATAGACTGGTCCTCATCATGCAGGCCTCAGGCCCAATCTAACACTGTATACTCCATGTCAATAACCCATTCCCAGACCGAGTTGCCCCTCAGTGTAACAGATTTAACTCGATACCATGTGAAAACAGAATAAGAGACAGATCTAGTTTCGGTTTCACACAATCTTCAGGTTTAATTATCCCTTTGGCACGAGCACTGCAGTCATTATTTCTATGGCTGCAAGCACCGAGTCGGGGAAGCTTTTCTCTTTCAAATTCCTAAATTCCTGAGTGAACTTTTGACCCAGCCTGTCGGTAATTTGTGCTGCTTATCAACACAAGTGTCATACTAAGGTGTTTCCCTGCTCAACGGGATGCTAACAGTCATTAAAAATATTTGTAGGAAAAAAAAGGGGTTTATGACAGCAGTCATTAATTTTGATTTAAGGAAACAACCATGATTTGGACTGTGCAAGAGTTGAATTGATTGCTTTATACTGTAAAGTAAATGAGAGTTAAAGACTGACAGATAATTTTGGGGAGTGATTGATAATCTGTTGCGTGGGGGAATTCTCTTTTATTTGACATGCAAGATCCAAACACATAGAATATGTGCACAGTATTATCATGCCTAACACAAACATGATGATTAGCATTCAAGTGAGTCTACAGAGACTTTGCAGTTGTAAGTGGCATGTTGACTGCAATCAGAAACGTAATTATAAATTTTCACACCAATCTGTCACATTCTTGAAGGTTAGAGTGGTGACGGTTGGCCAGACAACGATCGTTCAAAACACACCTCCGCCCCCCTCGAATACAGCGTCCTTCTCGCACTGTCTCTTTTTCTTCCTTGACTGTAACCTCAACAGGCACATAATTACACACGACTCCTCCGCTCACAACCTTGGTGCTATTTCTGATTCATCTGTCTGTAACACATATCAAGGCCACCGCCAACACAGCTTTTTAATTTCCCACCTGGGCAGTGTCCAAAGTCTGTGGTTTCTTTGGAAACAATATCCTAATACACACATTTATGTCATCCCAAATTGTTTTCCTCTGCCTAAATCAGCTAGCAAAGAGCAGCAAATATGACAGATGGCATGAGCAAATTATTTTATTTCTGCACGGCCTGCAGATTCTTATTTTAACTTACATATTGTTAACTCTGCCTTCATACACAGGCAACATCATTAGTCCACAAACAGAGTGTGTTGCTATGTGCCTTTTAAGTCTGATATAATTAGCCGATCCTGGCTTCAAATGCTGTTTCAGTTCCCAAAGGCAAACGTAAACAGAAGTACCATACAGGTTTAAAAAAATGAAACTCACTTAACTCAGGAAGTAATCATTTAAACTGTTCTCAAGCAAAACATCCCGGCATCCATGACAAAGAGGATTTATGAGGCTGAGCAGAGATTCAGAGTTCAGTATGCTAGCTAGCTAGTAGACAACTTGTATAAATCATTTTCTAGCTGAGATATTGAAAACTATACCAAGTCATCACTAGTCCAGCACAGCAGTACAAAACAATGCCCTGTTCAAGTTTAAGGGTCAGGGTTCAACTGCTCTCAAGAGGTCAGTCAGTTAGTTAACATAGAAAGATGGATGTGCCCATTGTGAAGTTACTAAAGCTCTGTGTTTTCAGCATTACCATTTTGGTGTATTTGATTGTGACATGGAGCAGCGCTGCATGCTCATTGGATAAAAATCCCTCAAAGAAGTCAGGAGGGGGTCACTGATTAAGGATAGCAAGGGATATTTTCCTGTTAAAAAATGATACACAACACCTGTTGTTACCACTTTGACAGAGACGTGCCGATCTGAGATTAAGTGAGCTTAAAGTGTTGCTGCACATGAACAGTACAAACATAAAATTGGACAGGGGTGGATCGGCAAATCAAAAGCTTTATGGGACTTGAGTCGTTTCAAAAAACAACAGATCCAACTTTCATTGCGGTGGAGACTTGGATTCAGAAACTGTATTATTCACTTTCAATGTGTTGCTGCTTAACGAGACTGGCACCTTCTCGTCTCTGGAGTAAATAGGTTGCAGAGCTTTTTCTATTCACACGTTCTTTATCGGAATGTCCCATCACACATTTCGTGGAAAAGGTTACTTTTAGCACCTCATTTAATACCAGGATTAGAACATATGAGTTCATTATAACCACCAGAGTGATTAAACACCAACCAAGATGATGCAGTTATGAGCTGCTATTGATGAGCTGCTTAGAAGTAGGGTATCAAATAATGTAAATGTCAGCACTCTGCTTAATCTTAATTCTTTTTCTTTCTTTTTTTTTTACATAAATACTTGAAATAAGGCAATATAATTCTAAAAATAATATTTGTACATACTTCCAAACAGCAGCAAAACAAGCAACAAAAAATTGGATGCTTCTTACCAAAATATCAGAACTGGGGAAAAAAAGAGAAAATCTAAACCCGATTCCTCCTGTCAAATTAAATGGAATCCTTAGCTTCTATTTGAGGATATACTGTTATGTCATTTTTATTGAAAAGATACTGTACTTTCTAAAATATCATTATTACTTACTTTTGTCAGTTCAAGAGGGACAATTATTCTTGCCTGAAGGGTTTAAATTCCCTAATGGGCTTGTAAGAAGTGACAGACATATGTTTCTATAGCTTATTATAGAAAATATCATAAGTGTTACTATGGAAACTACAGTGAGACCTCACCCCTTTCTGTCCGTACAGTAAAGACACGTCTACCATAGGCTGGAGACATCAAAGGCCATGTTCCTCTCTCTCCAAACTCAACATTTGATGGGCCAAAACAAAAACAAACAAACAAAAATCAATAGCATAGTCTCTGTTAAAGTTTCTGAGGCTATAAGAAATTCTCCTAATTGCGTTATATGCTGGAGGTGCAACAATGAACGTTATGTGTTTGAGCTGTTAGTGCTGCTGAGCTGGGGTTATTTTTGATTTAGACTGCTCTTCCCTATTTTTCACAGAGCACAGATCACTTTAGGATCTCTTTAGAAATTCCACTGCAGACCTCATGACACATTTCCAATATATGCTGTCTTCAGTTTAATGAAAAAAGAAAAGTCGTCAATTGAACCAATCCAGATATTTTAGCTAGAGCACAATCTAGTAATTAGGAAATGTGGTTTAAAATAAACCAGAGAAAATAATGAAACAAGCAATCAATCAATTAATCAATACTTTTTCTGGCTTTCTTAGATCTTTTGATCTCCTTTTTTTTCGCGGGTCTCTACCCTGCTCTGTTTGTCCATCGGTCTCTTGGTTTTATTTATGTCTGCCTTCTCTGAAATAACCTCCATGGCTAATGATCTGCCATGACCTCAGCAATCTTTAATTGAATAATAAATGAGCAGATCTTATCCAAGGCTCATCTGCAGCAGACTGAACACACACAAACAAACACACACACACACAATGCATCCTCCAAGGTCACGCATGAAGACCAAACTCTGACTTGGTGTTAAATTTCCAAAGGTTTTAAAGTCATATATTGTATTTGTGCTACTTATGGGAACTTAAACTAACTATAACAAAATGTTTACTTGACTGAAATTCTTTTCAATCTCCACAACTCAGTATTTGCTATACTGCCAATAATTACTGAACACACACAAAATAATTACCAAAATGTTAAGGGTTCAATATTGAGGAAGGGTACAAGAGGTGATCGAAGAATAACCACACTGATCCGGCCGGGTGAAGTCAAACGATGATTTTAATGCACGCGTGGGAAGATCAATAATGTTTGATGAAAAACTTCAGAAAAATATCATTTTCCCTAATTTCAAGCTCTGATAAACATGCTGGCTGCCCAGAATTCCATGGTTAGCTTAACTAGCTGATCAGGACAGCTGATTATCAAATGTGTGAAGGATAGAAAGGATTAGATACTTTCTCAAGGTAGACCAAAGCAAAGACCAAAGAAGAGTAATTACTTAGATTTATGTTTTGTTTTATTTCCACTACCTAACCTCAGGTAGGTCAACAAGACAGTTTCCTACCACTAACACCAGAATAACATCAAGGATAACTAGACTCACTACTGGTTAGTGAAATCCCATCTTTGGTAATATTTGGCATCGCCATCGTAATGTCTTGAAACCAGATAGAACCTGAAAAGTGGGCCTGACAGAAAAACTGAGATGCTTTGCACATTCATAATTGTCAAGGTTAACCAATGCTAAAGCTTGACGTTCTTCGTGTTTCTCTGGTTGCCACTATGTGAAGTGTGATTTACAGAATAAACACACTAGTGAGCAAGATCATGAACTTATCAGGAAAATGTTTACTGACATCATATATGGAGCTGTTTTCCAGTAGAGGTCTATACAATCAAGAGAATGTAGTCAACATAGACCTGAAAAATGGGAATGAAAACGCCCTATAAAAGAGTCACACAGAGCAAACACATCTTTATAATTATTCCTCCAAGTGAATGAGGCTACTACAGGCTGACTTGGATCTGAAAGTGTAAATTGAGTGTGCAAGTGCAAAGGGTGGCCGAGTACACGGTGGTCCTTGGTGGGCGAGTTTCTGTGGCAACTTGATTACACAAATCTCTCAGTAAGTAAGATGGAAGCTGCACAATTAACTTGAACAACTGAGGAGCAAATAATTCCCATAAAGAGTGATCTCACTTAGCATCAAGGTCAAGAAAAAAATGCTGGTGACCGTGTGTAGGTTATGAATATGGAAAGTTGTTAGAGAAAGACATGAGAGGAAGAGAGAGAAACTGTGGCCAGTCCAGCACAACGATCCAAGGACTGGGGGAGGAAGCTGTTTTATCAGAGCTGTTCAGAGCCCAAATTACAGCCCCATAACCATGCTCCCACTCCCTGATCAACTTAATGGGCAGACTGGGGCTCTAGGCCCTCTGCCATCCTCATGCGCATCCACACATGCATGATTACACATACACGCACGGTTTCACACACAGTATGTACACATATAACTGAATCAAGCCACTGGAAGCCAAAGATATCAAGGAGGGATGGTGGTGGTAGTACTGGGGGTAAGATGACAAAGACCGAGAGGAAGAGAGCGTGTGTGTGTATGTGTGTGTGTGTCTGTGTGTGTGTGGGATTTGGACGAGGAGGATGAGCCGCCAGCTGCTGGGAGGTTTGGCATGGATATGACAGAGCAAGGCTAGCCATGGGGCGTGACAGCATCTACACAGTCCCCATACAAACAAGTACACATTCACACACACACACACAGACACACACACACACAGTGCATGCTCACAGGCAAGAACACAACACATCAATCCATGACTGCCAAGCAGCAGGAATGCTCCTTCGCTTGTTACACTGTGAGTGCTAAGTGACCTGCATGTTTAATGTGTGAGGGTGCCTGTTAGTGTTTTGACCAACGCTGGAAACACTTCTGAAGTGGACAACTCTGAACTGACGTACAAATCACAAAAAGTTGTTAAGCTATGCAAAGGCAACTTTTAAAGATGGATCGTGATTTAAAAATCACAAAACATTTATTTTAGCAAATTTAGAACAGAATTACCAATCCAAAATAATTACAACCTACAGTCAATTTAAGAAAAAAAAATCACTCTTTTTGTTTAAATTTCAGTTTTACTAGAAAATGCATTTTAGTCTGGGATCAAACGAATAGGCTGAAACTTCAAAACAACAACAACAAAAAGTAATGTGCACTATCTAAAATTTTAAGCTTCCTTTTGTAAACACAGTTGCTTTGTTAGTTGATCCTAGCAACAATGATGTTAATGTGGCACAATGGAAATTGTCATCCACTTACCAACAAAAATAAAAGAATTTCACAAGTACTGTTAACTTTCCCATCCTGCAAGTGACTGGTGGCAGGACTGGACAGGAACAGATCATTTTCATACTCTCACATTGTGAGTTTAAATGGTTGACGGTGTCACAGGTTTGTTTTACTTGGTGCTTTGGTTTAGTCTCTATACATACTTGGCTGGACAGTGAAATTAGACTTAGGCAAAGTTATTTGGGTTAAATTATGCTATTTACCATATTCACCCAGCATGTTAAAGAGCAACTCTAACCTTTTATGCTACCTAATGCATCTAAATGTGACTCAGACGTGACAAGAGCTGAATGAGACCCATCTTACCGCTGATATAATGTGTTGTGGAATTGCACCACTGACAAATAATACCTTCTGAATATCTCTGAGTTGCCAGCAGTGTTGACAAAACATCAAATATTTGAAAGCCTAAACAAAAGAGTGGGCTAAACACTGTGAACCAAAATTGCTTTGAATGCAAATGCAGCAAAGGTTTCTTATGTCTGGTATTCACTGGAATCACATCAGTCCTCCACTGGCATCTGGCACAGCACCAGAAGGCAGGAAAACTATACACTTTCATTAAACTGGATCCAACTAATCATGTATGAAGGTTATAGTATATTAAATGGCCATGAGTGGTAAACCCCCAAAGTAATTGGGCCACTTAACCTCTCCTTGGTGTTTTTTTTAAAATTATTATTATTTAATGTATAATGGCATTTCACTTTAACAATTTCCACCATCAAGCATTGGGCCTTGAAATAAATGGCATCCCTTATAATTCTTTTTTTTCCCTCCCACATCAGCCCTGTAGATTGGATTTATTTATCGCTGCCTTTGTCACTGTCTGTTGTTTTGCTTTCTCAGTTTCTATGCGGCTGTTTGGAACCCAAGTCGAGAAACACAAGGTCTCGGGGGAACTGCATTTTTTTTCCCTCAATACTCTTTCATATTTCTTCTTTCTCTTTCTCTGCCTGTCTCTACAGTGCTGTTAAACTCCCCAGCAACCTTCACATGGTTGCCATAGTAACCACATATCCACCCTCACTTTGTGCATGAATGTGTGTTTGTGTACGTAAATTCTGGATTCAGAATATGAGTGTGTGAACGTGTGTGTGTAAAAGACCTCAGCAAAAGTACTACTTTTCTAATATGTCACATCTCTCAACACACACACATATGCGCAGACACACACACACACACACACACACACACACACACACACACACACACACACACACACACACATAAAGAGGTAATTCCAGTATCCACTAAAAAAGAAAGTTTATACTTATCTACATTCATATCTTCCCCTGTTTTTATTCACTGTGCTACGCCCTCACTGCTTCCATAGAACTTAAGAGGGTAAGTAGCACCCAGGCGCTGCTAATCAAATCCAAGCTGGTCTCGACACAATGCAAAGGAAACACGTCAGCAAGGATCTTAGAGAAGCAACTTTTGCTGCCCCGGGAAGGTTTAAAGACCATTTCAAAACAATTTCAAGTCTATGACATTCTGCAGTGAGAAAGATCTACATGTGGCGCTAAGACGGTGCTAATGGTCCTAGGAGTGGATGTTGTAGCAAGTTAATTACACGATCAAACTGTGCAAGCTCATAATGCAAAACCTCTGATCTGACAGGCCTTAGTTAGCATGTTAACTGTTAAAATATATGAAAGAAAAGTAGGGAAAAAAGGTATGGCAGGAAAAATGCTCTTCTCTCTAAAAAGGACATGGCAGAATGGTTTTGGTTTGCAAAGTTGCACCTGAATATACCACAACACTCCTAGAAAAATGTGTTTTGGATGGAAGAGTCCAAAGTGGAGAAGATGAATAGCATATCAGCATAAACACTTTACACCAACTGTCAAGCACAGGTGTGGACATGTAATGATTTGGTCTTATTTCACACTCACAGCACCTGTGCAGCAAGCTGACCATGAACTCCTTTGTATAGCACAGTATTCTAGAGTCAAATGTAATGGTTTGTATGTATGGAGGTATGTATTTGAAGAATAACCTCAAGCGCAGCAGTAAATCTAAAACAGAATAAATAGATAAATAGATAAAGGTGTTGCCTTGGCCCAATCAAAGTCCAGACCACAACTCCAAAATGCTGTGGTGGTACCCTAAGAGAGCTGTGCATAAACTGATTCCTGCAAAACTCAATGAAATACAGCCGTGTTGTAAGAAGAGCATGTAAAATCCTCCACAATGATGTGAGAGACTGAAAAGCCCTTTAATTGCTTATTTATTTTAAAGGTTGATCTACAAGGTTGACCTGCCCATCCATCTTTTTCCCCAGCCACACTTTTCAGTTTCTCGCAGGGAATGTCAATACAGTCCCAAGCCAAACCATACATATCTCCAGTGGGTTCTGGTTCTACTCTGGGGTCTCCTCACAGTTGGGCATTCCCTGTACACCCTCAAAGTGAGGCATCCTAACCACGTGCAACATCAACCACCTCAACTGGCTCAGGAGTACAGCATTTTGGTTTAGTTTTTACTAAACATACATTGACACAATGTAACATGTCAACCATTGGTATTCATTTGAGGTTGTATTCATAATTTTTTTCAGAACAGCTGATTTATTCTTATCATGTCTTTTACAATTTTGAATTATAAGCGTATATGAAAAAGATGGTAGCAAAATATTACATTTAAGTCTCCAGAACAAGATTTTTATTTGCAGTCAATAAATATATATTTATATTTTTTCATCTACCCCAGAGTAAAAATTCCTAACTGCTGTCTGAAGTCATAATGCATTTCTGATACTAGTGCCAGAAATGCAGTAAATCAGAAGCCAGATGGTGTACAGTGATTTATGTGCTTAGTCTGCAGTATTATTTCAAATGTCACAAATATAATTCATCCACTGTGTGTTGCATACTTCTGCTTCCTGATGTCTTATAGTGGTATCAATAACATCACAGAACAATAAAGATATGATATACCAGAAATCTGCAATATTTGAATTGCCATGTATTGTAAAAATGGAATATGTTCAGGTGCAATAACAGCACAAAGACAGAGGGATTCATGAATTATTCAAACACATACACTGTTTACATTCAGAGGTTTTCACCTTGACACTATGACACCATCACACATCCTCTGATGTATCTGTGTTTTGCATAAAAAACAAAGTGCTCTAAACGCACTGACACTTAACTCCAAATTAGCCTGAATTAATCTGTCGTTGTCAGATTTAAGTGTAATTAGAGAACCATGTCTATAAACAAATCAAGAATCGAAACAAATCCATGACTTTGTGTAGAAAAACTGACCCAAAGCAAAGAGTTTG
>NW_005187512.1:1571522-1577137 GCF_000239375.1 Pundamilia nyererei | reverse complement strand
TATATATATATATATAATGCAAGTACTGCATATCACCGGCCTTATCATATCATGCAGTGATACCTGCACTACCTAAGCTGAATACGATTAGCTTATCCCATTATCATATGATATACACATTTATATCACAAGCATATCACACATGCTCACATCACTGGCTCAACCCCCCGTCACCAACACAGAAGAGTGTGCTTGCCAGTGGCATCTTCTCTTATCCTGTCGCACAGATGCAGAACATTAAAGGAGTTCACTGATCCGGCCCCAGGACGCAAAACATGCTCAGCCAATGGGATCATCAGGAGGCATCAAGTGATGGCAGCACACAGATCATGTTACAGAGATGTAAATCGTGAAAATCCAAAGTGTGTTTCTATGTGTGTGTTCCTTGATGTGAACTTGATGTGTGTAGAAGGTTATTAAACTACACAACTGTGGGGCTTATGCACAAGTGTCAGATTATTATTTGCATGGAAATGGCAACAAGAAATGCCACGAACTTTTTCCTCTTTGCTTCACCCAGCATTGTACTACACGATTTGATAATTTAAATTTTTTGTGTGTCACCTTAGAGCCAGCCAACCAAACATGGTTGAGCTATGGATTAAGGTGTCATGTCTGGATACATGGATGTGTATATGTGTGTGTGTGTTTGTACCCTTTCAAATCTCCTACTACATAAATTTTTAAAATAGTAGCCCTTGTGGATTCAAAAATATTGATATGTAATTTTTATATGTGCCACAGTTACTGCACTGCACATGAGCTGCTACTTTCCTTCCCCTCAGTTAGTGTGTCAATCCTGTATTGCATAACTATCTGGAATGTGCCAGCTCTAATTAACCAGGTCAAATTCCTGCATCTGCTGTATCCTACTCAGCAAATTAAAAGCCCTCTCTTCCTTCTACTCAGGGATAAAATCCAGTGCATCTCTCTTTGAGTGGTATGCCTGCTGAAGCTGCTGCTGCTACTGTTTTCATGCTATATTTTTATGTTTTCAGATGTATTTCACAACTGTGACCTAAAAAGCAGGTTTTAAAACTCTGTTGTCTTTGAAAAATAGGTTTTACGATTGGAAAAACCAGCACTGTGGTACGGTGGTTAGCACTGTTGCCTGACAGCAGGAAGATCCTTGGTTTAAATGCAGGCTGGCGCCTTTCTGTGTGGAGTATGCATATTCACTCAATGCTTGCATGAGTTTCTTTTGGGCAGTTTCTTCCCGCAGTCCAAAAAACAGACTTGGCTTAGCTTAACTGGTGATTCTAAATTTGTTGTAGGTGTGCCAGAGCATGGACAATAAAATGATGCAGACAATGACTATCGCAAAGATGACTTAAACACACACACACACACACACACACACACACACACACGCACACACACACACACACAACATGCTTATACTTTAAATAATCCAGTGTTGGGTATTATTCTGTGTTACTTGCTTGCAAACCTACCAGAGAACAGCTGCTGAAGAAGCCAACGGTGTTTCCCTTAATTCAGCACCATGGACAGCTACTCCATCAAGCAGTAGAAGTAATACAATGCCATCATAACTGCTCCATTGCTCTCCACTGTGGTGCTTTCTGATTCATTTAAGTCAGGATCATCAATGGCCCATGATAGACTAACATGACATGCAACAGTTGACTTTATGAAGTGACTCAGATGATCATAATGATAATAATAATGTAGCATTCCATGAATTCCCTATGTGTGCGTGTGTGTGTGTGTGTGTTTGATCTCCTGAACTTATATATGCTTTTGATCTTTCTTTTTATCTATGATAAGTATCATATTTAGATATCGTACACAGTTTAAACACCAGCGATCACTGTGTAATACAAGATTATGTAATTGTTTGATTAAAAGTTGTTTCATGGTTCTTACTAACCTGATTTCCCAAATTTTACATGATGCGTGTGATAATCTGGTTAGTGTGCAGAAAGATGGGAAGTAGCCCAGAGGAGTCTGATTTAAATCAGAAAATAAAGAAGTGAAATGAGGGGTTTTCATTGTGTTTTTCCCAGTTTATTTCATTGATAAATCTTCTTAAAAGAATTTACTCCAGGCTCTTTTTCTAGCTCTATGCTGCTATTAATATATGAAGCACTTCAAATCCATTTCACTCAAATATTGAGCCATTGTAAATTTAACACTGTAATTCATCACAGTGACAAGTGTTCCAAGTCGACTACTTGGGTTTTATTGCCTCTAATTTCCAGTTTCATGAAAGATAACTTGCTCAGTTCAGATCTGGTGCTAATCAAATTATTAGTCTTCCTGTAAGCATACTGAATGTTAAACCAATCAACATGGTGATTACAATCATTTGCATGGTTTCTGTTCAAAAGGTTGGCACCACAAATAGTAACCAAGCAACTGGAGAAACAGAAGTCAAAGCTACAATTAGCTACAATTATTGTCATTCTTCTGTGAAAATTAGTTAACAGTGAAGAAAAGAACTTACAGCAACATCAGGTCTTTGCTTTAATGTTATTATCCGGTCGTTAAGTCTGACGTCACTAGCCATGTCTGGGCTTAAACTCCGCTGCAGGTCCATATATCAAACGATCACTATGGCATTACTGAGAGTTGAAAAACTGTTTAAAGTCTTTCATCTTTAATAAAATGATCAGCGTTCTGCTTTACCAGGTTTAACATCCAGGCATCCATGAAAACGGAATTTATGACATTTAACGGAGTTAGAAGTTAGCAGGGAGTTAGCTCGCTAGCTTCTATCTAAATACAATATAGCATGTCCTGACTGCGGGGTTTTGGAAACAAATTAAAACGTACAGCTCTGTTATCACTTCCAGCATAAATGAAGACAGAAAACTAAACAGCAGTGACGTTTGTAGGGTTACTGAAGTTACTGAAGCACTAACAAAGTTGCTAGCATGGCTGCTATTGACTGCAGGCCTTGACAGTATGTTAGTGTATCTTATTAAAAGTTCATGATATGTTAATTAACGTTGCCATGTCATAATCTTTTATAGGCTAAATGTGTGGGTTTACTGCATATATATTTGTCTCTCAAGTGGTGGTTTTAGTTTGGCCAGTGTTACAGTATAGTACTCGTTAATGGGCACTTATTTAGTTGGACAACCTGCTTTTGTGAGTACTGAGATATTCTCATCATCAAAGTACATCTATTAGCTTTTCTTGGGAACTTACTGAGGATATGAATAGATCACAAGATTCCCATACACTCAAAAGCCATCTGCTCTTTTTTAATCTTAAGTACAACAGTGAATACGCAAGTGACCCAATAAAATGCACACCACAATGCTGGGACATGTACATATGACAAGCTGTATAACATCTTAACATCATAACACAAGTATATACAGAAGAGCTTTTGTACTGAAGGTACAAGGCAGTTGTAGCTCATGATAAAACGCAGCACTTAAGAGCACATACATTGTCAATGTGTCAAGTGTGGCTGTAAGGATTTTCTAACACAAGAGAAAAGAATTTGCATATAGACTCCATGAATCATTAATGAGATTAATTGATGCTGCTATTCATTAATGAGGCAGGGACGCCGAACAAGGTTTGACACGTCAGAGTGTCATGGCATGAAAGTGGATTAGTCTTGTCTAAGAAGCCAGGACACCGTTATTTTGTGTACTAAGTACCATTTAATACTGGGGAAAACACACAGGCTTAACTGTGTGCAAATGCGCATTTGACTTTGTGGCATTGTATCACTTGGACGTGTGTGGCCGCGTGTGAGCAGCCAGGATTAGTGCTGACAAATGTGATTTCAGGTAAATATAAATGTGACAGCATTTTATAAAAATGACTTGACTGAGCAGCAAAAACAAGGCATTGCGCCATGCATGTTTGCCCAAGTAACTAATGACAGTAGATAAGGCAGCATTTCAATCAATCAATCAATCAATCAATCAATCAATCAAGGCTTTATTCGCCACGTGCAGGTTGCCCTGCAGTGAAATAGGACCCCCCCCCCATTTCACTGCAGGGGCATTTTACTAGGGATGCACTCAACCGGTATGTTGGCCTGTATTTACTACTCCAGAGCTACCATAGCCTGCAGGGCCACTGCAAACATACAACTTTTTTTTGCATGTTTGCAATTCACTTGACCACAACTGCGAGATGTGGTCATGTGACTTGACACATTTGAAATACTCCCAAGTGCTTCTTTTCCTCGCTTGCTCTTGGCCTCATTATGTTTGGTTCAAAAAATGATGTCATCAGTTTGATTAATATCATCATCTCTTCACGTGTGTCTTCACAGTTCGACTTTTTCATGGCCTGTTTGTGTTGTTATTGTGATGCTTTTTCTACAGTATTTATTCATGTTAATGATTCTTGTCTTCTGCACATTTACTGTATTTCTTTGCATTTCTGGGAATAGGGATGAGGTCAAGAGATTTCCCTGTATATCTAAAAAGCCCTTTCCATTTAAAAACTGGATACTTTTATCTGTGCCAGCACAATCCAAAAATGACCCAAATTCCTTAATCCTGAAAACTTTTCATACTTGCAACTGAAGCTAGTTTAGATTTTTCCCTTTTCTACATGTGACTTAATCATTTCTAAGTATTGTGCATCTGCTTTATGCTTCCCTTAGTGTAAGTCTGTATGCATCAGTATTTGTCATCTGAATTAGCAATTTAAACTGACTCGCAATGGCAGGATAAGGTTAAAACTGTAAATTACCAATGTTATATGTAATCACACTTCATGAACCTTCTTCTGCAAGAAAAGCCAAAGCAGGCAACAGCGGCACAGATTCCAGTAAGGACAGTCATCATACACTGGCCTGTAGGCCCAAAGAAAGAGCACAGGTGCATCGTACAGTTGTGCATTCTTCCAATATTTCAAAAATGGATAGAGGAGGTGAACACTGAGATCATTCTTGTCACGTCTCCCTGGATGTCTTCTGCTTCTAACCTCTATCTGCCTTAATTCTACCCCTTAAGTTCACGTCCTTTTTTGCTCCCAATTCCTCTCTTCTTTTAGACTTTCTCAACTGAATAATTCAAGGCAAGGAGCAACCTCTGATCAGACAAAAGAAAAGAAGGTTTTTATTTCCAAGGGGTAATAAATAGTTAAGGAGTGTGTGTGTGTGTGTGTGTGTGGGTGTGTGTGTGTGTGTGGGGGGGGGGGTATTTCTAGTCAGGGTTATTCTTAAAATGAGAGTATGAGTATTTTAACGACATTGTTAAATGGGGATTTTTTTTTCTCTCTTGTCCTCACTTGCCGTAGCCATTGTATCTAATCAGCAGAGATCCTCAGTATTGAGCTTAATCATCACTCAAAATACAAAGTTCAAACTTTAAAGACTAGAAATTGCCAAATGCATTATGTCCTGTATAACAATAAGTCCACGAAAGCAAAGTCACAAAAAATACTGAATAGAAAACTAATATTAGGCTTAGATGATTTTCTTTTCATTGAAATGAATGTAATTACTTTAATGCCACAAATGAATGCTGTCCAGTGTGTGTAAAATTATCATCAAGCACTGAATCATTTTCATAATCATGACATTTTTAGTGGCTGAAAGTAGAAAGTGTGTGTGTGTGTGTGTGTGTGTGTGTGTGTGTGTGTGTGTGTGTGTGTGTGTGTGTGTGTGTGTGTGT
>NW_005187512.1:1539759-1570656 GCF_000239375.1 Pundamilia nyererei | reverse complement strand
AGCAATGACAGCCTACTTTGAGTTAAGTATTTAAAGGACGCCACGAGTAAGGAGGTGGAGGTGGTTGTTGACTTACTATTAATCATGTGCATCATCACATGAGCCAAGATGTGAAACAAGGTGTGGGTCATTACTATGGTGAAGCAGTGTGGTTGCATGATGAGTTTCTTTCTTGGTGGTGGAGATTTGCAGACTGGTCAGAAATGAAAGAAGAATGAGTTCAGCCCAAGTATACAGCCTAACTTTGGAGGGATGACTTCAGGATAAGCTTCTGACTGTCATTGAGTGACACCAAGCCAAAGCTCAGCCATAACCCCCATCAAAAATCCCTTCAGGACAACTGATGTTGGCAGGTCACTGATACTTCTCATCATTATTAGGGTACCATTATGAAGACTGGGATAAACGACCCAAGTCCAGGTTTGCAAAGCTTAAAGAGGCTTTACAACTGGCTACTGTGTAACTGCTGCCAACAGGAATTTTATAAACTATTGAATTCAGGTACTAAATATAGTTTTGTAAAATAACCATTTTCAGATTTTGATTAATAACACATTTTTTAAACAAGTCTAAGCATGCAGGTTGAAAATGAAAACATTTAGAAACCACATGTTTTATATATTTGCTCAGCCATGTCATCCACCATGAATTGCCTCAACACCTGGCTAATTCTTGTCACATTCAATCAGTTAATATCAGCAGAGATTTGCAGTGTATTGCAATGAAAACCACAGATGCAGTTTGTTCTTTCAAGCTTCCTTTTCAGTTTTTGTCATGATGAGCACCTACTTTTGTTAAACCTGTTTAAGTCAGGAGGTCACATTTTTTTTCCACATGCCTTTAAATTCCCAGTTATGCCCCATAATTTTCTGTGCCAGTAGACATAAATGGAAGGTGAGCTGTCAGTGCAGACATGGTCACAGCTCAAACATTTCCGAGACGCTATTTTGCAAACATCAGCTGCAGTCAGAATCTTCATCAATTAACTCATATGAATGAATATTCAGAGGCACTTTGCATATCTTTACATAAATCCATAACAACTGCTCTCCTCCTAGAGCATCTTTACGACTGTCTCTCAACTTTGTAACCAATTACAAAGCATTTCCACACTGAACATTTCCACAGCAGACACCGAGCTCACTGACAGCATCAAACTGTTCTGCTCCTCAGCACAGAGACAGCATCAGCAATCCTCATCCGTGACTTGATGTCAATCTGAATAAAACTGATTTGTGATTGTTGCATTCATTATCTTTAAAAAGGGAGGGAGTGAGAGCGACACGGCACGTCAGGTGGCGTAGTGTTTTCAAGCTGGTGAAAAATCCTTTGGGATGTTTGGACGAGAGGCAGCAGAGTAGGTGAGCTAGACCAATCTCCTTCGCAGCAGGAGTCCTATTACATGGCATTTTGCGTCTTTCTCTTTATATGTGTGCGAGCATGAGTACAAGAGTTATAACAGCTTTTACATATGTGTATAAAAGCTCACACACAACCAATCCAATTCCCTATTCCTTTTTGCATAAATTGAGCTGAGCTCACTACACAGAGAATTGTAGATTATTGCATGACTTGCAGTGAGAAGCTGGAGTCGGGAAAAAAAAGAGTAAATGTCATCATATAAATGGTATTATTATGTGTGGATCATGGTTTTGTTGAGTTTTGGATTTTCAAGTCTGTTTTAGACACAGAAATATTAAACCACATGACTCTAGCAATCCCACTATTATCTCAAACAGCACGTTAGTTGTTCTAACTTCCTGTCAAGGAAAGATGGTGGTTTTGACATCATTACTTCTCAATGTTTGGCTACGTAGCAGAGCATTCTCATCCCAGGTTGTTAGATACTCCCATTGCTTCTGATATACAGTGCCTTAACACACTGGCTAATATTATCTGGTGATAGACAATGGTAGTATGTGATACCAATGTGTTACAGTGCCAGTCAGGTTCATTAGATAACTACTTTTTAGCAGTTTGACTACATGTTTTTATAGTGAAGTGACAGGAATGACAACCACTGCTGAATGGCTCTGATCAGGACTCCTTCCAAAACACATTGTTAGCAAACGCAGTTACAAAGCTGAAAATCTACCACCTATAATCAGGATCCAGAAACACCACATTTCTGGACATTTTAAAACTGGGCTTAGGACAAGTAGAAAAGATCTCAATATTTTGATCCCAAAATCCTTTTTGGAAATCGTGGAATCCTGCAGGGTCTGAAATGGGACGTCATTTTATTATTTACTGCAAAAATCAATCATCAAGTTCACTGTACAAAGTATCTTTGTTTAAAACATGTTGGGTGTGATGTGCAATGTGCTAACAGATTTTCACACTAATTAATCCCATTAACTGGCAATGCTGGCATGACGTACAGTCTCACCACCCCCACTAAACCTTTTCCTCATGCCTTCTATGCTTTTGCATGGCGTCTGTATAGCTCAGGCATGTCCATGAACCATTCCCATCCTCTGAAGGGTCTCATTAGGTCAGTCATCCGACATTTGATTTATTGACCTCTTGTAAGGTATCAAATGCTTTCTGTATGTGCCTCAAAGCTGGGGGTCAACTTAATCAGCTGGCTGGAGGGATTGGGTTTATCAGCGAGGCACAACGGGGTTATGATGAATCTAACAAAACCTTTTCCTATCTTCTATAAAGTGCTACGAGACAGACAAACAGCTTCTAAAAAAATGTTGCAGGGAATCATAATAATCTTGCTAACAACATCCAAACAAATGACGGTCTAATAAAATGCTACAGTGACAGCCAGATGTGGGTCAGATTAGTAGTTTTCACAAGAGCTTGGATTTATATTCGAGGAATTTATTTGGGGCATTATTTTGAAAATCACCCTGGGTGCTCTAAATGAAATTGTAAATCCATGGTAATCTGCAGGTCATGCATAGCAGTTGACATTTCAGGGCTATGTACCTTGAAATGGCTGGATTCTTATAACTGGGATGTAAGCCTGTGATTTCACTGAAGCTGTTCTGCCCACCAGCCTTCAGTCATAAAAAAAATGGTGAAAACCAAGCCCCATTTCTGCTTGACTGTAGTCATCTGGATTTTATTTTATTTATTTAAATAAATAAATGAATACATAAACATGTGTATTACTCCATTCATTTATTCACTTAAAAGTACTGTAGGCAAATAAAAAGGAGAAACCAACATTGAGGGGATCTGTTGGCTCTTTGACACTGGAGGGGACATTATCCCTCCATGATTTAGAGCCACTTGCATCTTTAGAGGTAAAGGTCACTGCAGACCGATATAAAATTGCTCCGAGTCATCAACTTCATGTTATGATGAAACATTCAAAAAGAAGGGCCCTCTTCCAACATGACAAAGCCCATATCAATGAGGCATGAGAGAGCACTGAATGGTTTGATGCGTGTTAAAAAGATGTGAATCATATGCTATGACTTTAACACTCTTAAACTAGTTGTGCTACACATATTGGATGAACTTGTTAGGCTCTGCTCCCACCATCATCATCAAAGCAGTAAATGAGGGAATATCTTTTTTCAGAATAATAGCATTTATCCTCTCACTGGTGACTCTGAGAATCAGTGCCAAGGTGGACTAAAGCTGCTTTGGCAGGATGTGCTGCTTAACTCCATGCTAAGAAGCTCAAACTATAAATACAAACAGAAGGAACAATGGCTACAAAATACAGCTAACAAAGATGTGCGACCTCCATGTACATCACCTGTACATCATGCCTCTTTGATAAGTGATGGGTAATACATGTCTTCATCAAGCATAGTCCTCTTAGCTCCTCTGAAAAGGGCCCTTTCTCTGTCCTTCAGTTGCACTGTAGGAATTAAAACATCCCTACAGATTGCAAAGAAAGATTGATTTCCATGTCACAGGCAGGAGGGTAGAGGGTGGAGGACGTGCAAAAGAGTGAAATGAGAAAAGCCCATAAGCCCAGAGAGAAGCAAGTGAGTAACATAAGGAAAAGATGAACACTAACAACCAAAATAATTAAAATAACCCACAACAATCATATTTATAGGTCACTTTGTGTTTTCCTTTTATGTGTCATAGAGTGAGTTTTCTTAATAATCAGCTCATCAGAAACCAAACATCTCACCCCAAGACTCCAACATTAAAAAATGCTTTCCCTTTTATTGGACACTTTGCTGATGTTCAATAAAACAGGCGGAATAATAAGAAACGCAATGGCACAAGATGCATGCAAATAAAAAAACAAAGAGCGGCAATTATAAACTACAATATTCCTCAGATTTGGTTTCAGTTTGGATCTTAAACTAATACAGTGACTTTGTATTTGTTTGAGTGAAAAACATGGAGAATACATTGAGTGCAAGAGAGATGAAATACTGCACTGATAAGATGGAGTAACTGTCTTGTTCCCACTGTGCCAATATAGAATATTTGAATTTGAAAGCAGGATAGAAAGGCGCTGGGGGAAGAGAGTGGTATTGCTTTATACCATTTACTATTTTTGTATCCCTGCAAGCTATGTAGACATAAATAACACAAAGGAGAAAAAAAAAACATCGACATAAAGCTATAGGCAAAGACACCCATGGAAAGATCGGCACTTGGGGCTCAGTTTATATGACTAAAAAAGAAGAGAGCGACAGTGAGGGAGACCGGATAATCGTGGACGAAGATAAAGTGTTTCATGAGCAGGGTGATAAAGTGCATATTAAATTAGCCTTAGCTCTATCGATCGCTGCACTGCACCAGAAATGGATGCCTTGCATATCAGAGAGATTCAATTATACTCATATAATCAGCTTCAATTCCTAACGGAGCGCGAGTCGGACGGGAGCAACGGGTGAAAGGAGGGGAGGAAACGAAGGACATATATGGAATATTTTACAGTGACAAAATAAATCTCGAGCAGGGAAAGTAAAAAAAAAAAAAATCTGTCGGTTTCAAAGTGAATTACCAAACGACAGAAAAACACTCTGCTTCCATTTGTGCCCTTTCTGACTATACTTCCTATTTTTGCAAACTTGCTCTTTTAACTTCCCCTTCCTTTATTCTTTCTTCCAAAGCTCATTTCCTCTCATTACTAATTCATTAGTCATATTTATTGAAGGGGTTCACTCTGAGGGGGGATCAATGTCTTATTTACACATTTAGACAATCTATGGACTGAGCTGCGATTAACTGGCCTATAAAACCTTTACCAATACCACCATAAATCTGCCATCAGGGACATTTGCCTCCTGATAATGTGCATCTCAATGAAAACCAAGAAATAAAATGTCTTATTGGTACAAGAAGAATTGAGTATTTGCAAGCCATATATATGCAACAGGGGTACACTATATGAGGCAATTACCATACAAAACATTGCACCATTTGTTATTTTAAAGACATTGTGGAAGTATTGTATTTAAACTGTACTAGGAAATTAAGCTATAGGTGTTGTGTTACGTTCGAGGGAAACTAAACCTCCTTTTGGTCAATTTTTAATAGACAATAAAGCGCTAAATAACTTAATTAGTGGATAATGAATCATTTAATAACAGTGTGCCAGCTATTTTTAAAAGATCATTTTGGAACATTTAGCTGTTCTGTATTTTAGATTTGATAAAATTGTAGCCATAAATCTCATGAAATAAAGTAACAGACAGTTAATGAAAGGTTTATACAAACATCAATATAGATGAAAGTTTCCAATGTTAAAAATAGAAATTGGAAAAAGGAAATTTGGACCAAATTTGCAATTTAACATTTTGGTAATGATAAAACTTTTTTTCTTCATATGAAAAGTCTAACATTTAATTGGTAGGTCAATCGTTTCTCCCACCCGGGAAACTCCAAAGCCTCTTCTATTCAAGGCTGTTAACTATAAAGTGCGACAGCTAAGGTTGCCTTATTAAAAGTGCTGCAGCTTGATGTTTGGTTCCACTGAGGTCAAACTGTGCTGCATTGGAAACCAAAGCTGTACAAGCCTGCGCTTGGCCACCTCAATTTGAAGTGCAACATTCAAATCCATTTACTTACTTTTTACTTTACTTTTTTAACACAGCACTGTCTGTTTATTTGTTTGCTCTTAATTTCAGTGACTGAATTGCTGTCATGACAAATTAGTGTTAATATGTTCTGACTGTGAAACTCTTATATCATTTTTGCATCCATTAAATGTGTCACACAAAACATATTACCCAAGACAAACCGAGTACGCTCTGGCACACACATCTGTCCACTTATTTGCATGCAGCTCATATACTGCAGTGAAACAAATCCATATTACTCTGAGTAAACACTGTAAATGAATGAAACGGTCAGGTATAATTGGCAAGACGCGCTTGTTGGAGTTCTGTTGAAATCACGGTGGGGAACAATAAAAATCACACAGGTTCATTTTCTCCTGGTTTGCTGTAGGGTTTAGATTTGGCATCAGTTTAAAATCAAAATAATCAAACGACAAGTATCATTAGTGCTGAAATTATATTCATGCTTTTTTCCTTCCTCAGACTCCAATCCTCTCTTTTGGCTCTGCAACTGAATTCAATTACTCTCATGCTCCCATATAATCACTTTTCATCCCTAAGGCTCGACAGTTTCCCTGGCCTGACAGAAAAAAGGCCTAATTACTCTCTGACCTTGACACTCGTTCTCATTTTCTCTCTCTTTCTCACTCCTCCTTCGTGACCACTCTTTCACTCTCCTCTGTTCCACAGCAGGAAAACACCTGTTCAAAGGTGTGAACTCTGGACATACTGACAACATGGCAACATTTGTACCTTTGGCTTTCAAGCCTACTTCAACGGTTGGACATGAACATGCACTGACACACACAAACACACTCGTTTCGTATCTTAGTGAGGACATCTCATTGACATAATGCTTTCTCTAGCCGCTTACCCGAACCCTAACCATCAAAAACGAATGCCTAACTTTAACACCCAGCCTAAACCTAACCATAACCCTATTGTAACCCTGACACTAAAACCTCATTTTGAGGCTCAAAAATGCCTTCCAACTCATCGGGACGGGTATTTTGTCCTCATAAGGGCTGTTGGGCCCCACAAGTATAGTAGCAAACAAATTCTCTATCCTCACAAAGATTTCTAAACATGTACACACACACACACACACACACACACACACACACACACACACAGACTAGTCTTACCATATAGGCTTCTAACGTCAGATCTTAATTTTCTGAAATTTCATACCACAGATATAGATGCTCTTATAGTAATTTAAGCAGGTTTCAGGCAGCAAAAGCTTTTTTCTTTTAAAGAAAGAGAGTGAGAGGGGGACCTTGTTTCTGTATTTCTTTGGCTTCGCTGTCAAACATGAAGAACAAGGAAGAATTCAAACAGTGCTCACTGCAGTCATGCCTCCTGCACCCTGTAATCTTCTTTTCCGTGTTATATTTAATGTAAAAGAGAAAGCCCAGTAAATGGTTGATTATTTGTAGAAAGGAACACCTTTCGTCTTGGTGTTGTTGACACTGAAGCTGTGATGAGCAGTGTATGAAGACCAAAGGTTAACAGTTCAGTTATAACATGTAAAAAACAACAATCTGGAAAATATTAAAATAAATGTGTCATAAGTGTTAAAGATGAGAAGAAAACCAATGAGAAGAAAAAGGACAAGATATAATTTAAATAATTAAGCACCAATACGAATGAGAAGAGGAACAAGAGCTGTAATTATTTAACAATTCCTGGAAATATTGCCCTCGCAATTAATGCTGCGCAAGAGTTTGCTTTGCAGAATTTCTTGGACATCGGATGACTCTTTAACTCACTTCACTTATTGGATATACTGTTAAATGACCCTTAATGTTTTAAAATGTCTCTCAACTTTGGATAATTGTCTTCATAGCCAAACTGGATATGAAGCATAACGATTCTGTTACGAACCAAAAACTCACTCCCTTCCTCATTAGGCACGAGTCACATTCTTGCAGGCATTTTATGCGAAGGCATGCATTTATGCAGGCAAAGGAGCAGAAAGGTGTGTTATTGTGCAAAGGCAAAGAAGTGACCTCCTCACCGACCAATATGCTGTAAATATCACTGCACAGCCACTCGGGAGGTCTATGCATAATGTATACAACCACACACTTTTTTTTTTTTTTGTCAGTTGAGGGGACATTGTTCTGCTTTTAACTTTTTCACTGGCAATTTTACTGCAACATATTCTTGTTTTATGATGAAACATTGTGTCAGTTGTGTCATTTGACTTATGTGGAGCACCTAATTATCCGATAAATATAATAAATACTCTGGTAACCTTTGTATTATAATATGCTTCTGCTTTCCCTTCTCCACTCAAACCCCAACACATCACAGCAGACGGCTGCCCCTCCCTGGGACTGGTTCTGCCAAAGGTCTCCTCTTTATGCTATTACAGAGCAAACCCCAGAGTCTTTACCTTAAATTATATAGAAGGGAGCGTTTGTGAATTAATGCTATACAAATAAAACTGAATTAAAGTGAAAGGAATAGAAATGCAGTATGTGGAAGTGGGCAGCTGGGAAACAGGTAAGTGGAGTTTTCCCAGCGTGCCAAAGCACAAAAGCATGCACCAGTTCATTAGCAACTAGTGTTTGCACTTATGTAGAAAACAGCAATTTCACATACTAATCACTCAAAGTTAAGCCTTGCAACCAGCAATAAACCCTGGCAGTAACTTTAATATAATCTACATCTTAAGTCTAAACTTTAAAATCTGTTAACAAAGGAAGTTGTATTTTTTTAACCAATTGTCCACCATCAGTTAAGCAATCAGTCCTATGTCCCAATAAACTAGCAAATTAAAATGACAAGAAAAAAGGGGGAAAATTGCAAATAGGCAGTTCATTTGTCTGATTGACTGCCCACTTCTTTTACCCACGTTATCAACGTTACCCCATAATTCTAACCCAGACCAAAAATCTACCTCTGTATTTAATATGATTGGATTTATTATGATTAGAGTTGGTGCCCAGAAAATAGGCAAATTAGTTTAATGACTATTTAGAACTAGAGCCCACCACACTTTATGTGGAGTTGAAAAATAAAGGCAAACAACCTGAAAAATGTATTTTGAAACATTTGCAAATAAACAAGATCTGCAATAATGACATAAGTCACTGGCCAAGCATCTTAAAACCCCACGGGGATGTTATTTACACTCACTGCATTAAGGCTTTGCTTGCTTTTTAGTACAAAGACACTATAAACAGTGTGAATCCACTCAAACACATAAGCAGCGTGGTTCACAGGGATAACTCCATTCAGAGTGATTTAAGGCAGGGCAATTATTTTCCAGAGAGATATTTTCATTCCCTAGTTTGATTTTACTCTATAACTTCAGATTAATTTTACTGTCAGTATTCTCACTATTTTCGACACACAGAGTAGGATCACACATATTTCACCGTATCACACTCTCTGGAGAGCATGAATAAAGGCGAAAAACAGCCTCCTGACTGAGTCCGAGGAGACTTACTCTAGTGTGGGTCTGTGTCAATATTTTCAAAAGGGGCAGAGAAGTCAGTCGTGCCTCTGATCTTGCTTCAGGCATTTTTGCTTCAAATCATGTAAACTTGCTTTGCAGCGTGTTTTGCATAATTTTGGAAACACCTCCTCAAAGTTAGCAAAGCAGTTACCAAGCATACTAATCACTGATGGTGGCACTACAGCAAAGGTGCCCTTTGCAGACGATAGGTGCTTCATTACCGGACTGACAGCTTCGCTTCATATCATGGTCTGATTAAGAAGTTATGAAGATAAAAACAAATTAATCTCTACAATGTAAATGTCTGCCCATATCATCCTACATCACAATGGTTTCCACACTGTCATGGATGGATGGATGGATGGATGTGTGCGTGTGAAAAAACAAACAGTGTACATACATCTTGATTGCCAAAACATTTTGTAAACACATCTTGTTCTTTCCACTGTGCTGAACTTGGCCAAGGTCCTCATTCTTTAATTACCTCTCCAAGATTGACCGGCTGACCTGATGTAGGTTGTACTCCCAGAATTTTCTTCCATATACACACAACCCACCACACACACTCGCACACACACACATATTCAGGTGCAGTCTCTGCTGCTCTTTCCTGTATTTCATATTAACATGACCTCAATGACATTACTTCTTTCCAGGCACTGCACCGAAATGATAATTCCCAGGTCTGATTTTGTTGCTAGACATTATGAGTTTGCATCAAAGGAAAACTAACTAAAATCCTAAAAGTTTAGCTATAGTTTTGTAGTTTTTACACCTCAGCCATAAAAGGTTGATGGGGTAAACTGACGGGGTGGGTGACATGGACAACCACGTTTGTGAATGCAATAACTTGAGAGCGAGGAAATGTAGGAATTTCAAGTTAATACCATAGCTCTATCTACTACAAATTTCAGATGAGTTTGATTCTGAGTGACCTCAGCCCCAAGGTCAAAGGTTTTTTTTTTTGGAAATCTTGTGACAAGAATAAAACGAGAACAAGGCAATGTAGCAGTTTTAAATTGATAGCACAGGTGTATGTTCTAAAAGTTTGAGCAGGCATTAGACCATGACCTCAGGAGACCTAGTTTTCTGAAAATCCTATAAATGTGATAACTTGAGAACAAGGTGACACAGAACTTTGAAATTCAGACAAGAGCTAAACCTACTAGGAGGAAGAGGTACCACTGGCCACTGCCAGTATTGTTTTTATTAGAAAACAATTGATTTTAGAATGAAAATGCTTAATTCATAAAAAGAAAAGATGAGCTCCTTCATTGTAAAGCAAAAATATTAAAAATGTCAAACTGATTTACATCTTCAAATCAGTCCCGTGAGTGACAGATGATGACAGGAAGTCGTTACCAAAAGGCAACACTGAGAGCAAACAGCCACAAAAGTTACTATACAGCTTAATTATGTTTGGAAACTGTGTTAAATTGCGGTGCTTCATAAAACATTGTTTAAAGGTTAAAAAACAGGCAGCGATTTTTGTTTTCATTTGCATTTAAACACAATCTGTCTGTCATTCTGACGCAGAATATTTATTTACATTCAGAAGTGGAAACGATTCAGGGCTACATTGATGGTATGGCGACGTTCTACTAAAATAGAATCAGAGCATCCAATAAAAACAAACAAAAAACAAACAAACATGAGTTAGTTCATTTTTGTCCCTGTAAACCAAACATTGAGTTAGGCTTTGCATGGTATGAACTTGCACACACAATGAAAGAATTTCGGCAACCCCAGAAAAAAAAATCTGCTAAATTAGCACAAACTGTTGAAAATGGATATTTGCTCTGGCTCACTACAGTTTAAATCTCTCATCTACTGTGTTTCTAGTACAGCATAATTTTAAAAATAGGACTATTTACACCTATTTTTCTAACCTTAGCTGTGCGTATCATTTGGTGGTTTCACTTACTACCCCCTATAAGCACCTGGCCACAACATAACTTAAAAAAGTTCAGTCATGGTAAATGGCCTGTATTTATATAGCGCTTTACTAGTCCCTAAGGACCCCAAAGCGCTTTACATATCCAGTCATCCACCCATTCAAACACACATTCACACACTGGTGATGGCAAGCTACATTGTAGCCACAGCCTGGGGCGCACTGACAGAGGCGAGGCTGCCGGACACTGGCGCCACCGGGCCCTCTGACCACCACCAGTAGGCAACGGGTGAAGTGTCTTGCCCAAGGACACAACGACCGAGACTGTCCAAGCCGGGGCTCGAACCGGCAACCTTCCGATTACAAGGCGACCTCCCAACTCTTGAGCCACGATCGCCCGGTCATCCAGGTCATCGTCTTCTAAGGAGCTTCTAAGTTTCCTTGAAGATGTTCCCTCTCTCAGCCGAGAAGCTTCTTCAGTACTAAGAGCAACTAGTGGAGAGTAAGTAAGTAAGTACGTAAAACTTTATAGCATCTTTCTAGATAAAAGATCACAAAGTGCTTCACACAAGGATAACAAAGCATAAAACAAAACAGACAACAGTTAACAAAATGCAATTCTAAAAAGATGTGTTTTTAGTTGTTTTTTGAAAGAAGCTACTGAATCCAGAGATCTTATGCTCAGTGGGAGAGAGTTCCACAGTCTGGGAGCCACAGTGGCAAAAGCTCTGTCTCCCTTAGTTCTCAGCTTTGTATAATGAATGACAAGTAGACCCTGGTCACATGACCTAAGAGCCCTGCTAGGAACATAAGGCTGTAGAAGTTCAATGATGTAGGCAGGAGCTTGACCATAGAGAGCTCTACAAGTCAGTACCAGAATCTTGAAGTAGACTCTGAATGTGACGAGGAGCAAATGCAGCTGTATTAGCAACAGTGTCACATGTGAGTACTTCGATGTTTTGGTCAGAAGCATTTTGAACAATCTGCAGACGCTCCAGGGAGTTTTTGTTTAAACATGTAAACAGTGAATTACAGTAGTCCAGTCTTGATGAAATGAAAGCATGAATGACAATCTCCAGTTCAGTGCAAGATACAAAGGGGCTTAGTTTGGAAATGTTTCTTAAGTGATAAAAGCAGGACCGAACCAAAGATTTGACGTGAACATCCAAAGTGAGAGACGGGTCGAAGATTACCCCGAGGTTCCTGATGGATGATTTCACAAATGTTGCAAGAGGACCAAGAGCATTCATTGTCTTAGGTACGTGTCTGTCAGGAGCACATACGAGGACTTCAGTCTTTCCTTCATTAAGTTGGAGGAAGTTGTCAGCCATCCAAACTTTAACTGATTCTAAGCACTCATTCAAAATCTGCAGCTTAGAAACATCTTAGGGCTTGAAAGAAATGTATAACTGAATATCGTCGGCGTAGCAGTGGTAGCAACTGTCCTCAAAGGGGCTCAAAATATGCTGGAGGGGAAGTAGATATATTAAGAACAATAAAGGCCCCAGCACAGAGCCTTGTGGCACACCATAGGACAGGGACGTGGAAGATGACCTGTATTTAGAAACTGCCACAAAAAAGTAACGTTCATACAGATATGAAGAGAACCACTCTAAGGCAGATCCAGTTACACCAACCCAGTATTTCAGCCTTTCAAGTAGGCTGTGATGGTCAATGGTGTCAAATGCCGATGTGAGATCCAACATCACCAGAACAGAACATTTTCCTGCATCGTTTTCCATCAAAATGTCACTGGAGACCCTAAGAAGGGCTGTTTCAGTAGAATGAGTTCTACGAAAGCCAGACTGAAATTAGTTGAGAATATTATTTTTCTCTAAAACTGCTGTGAGCTGCTTAGCCACAACCTTTTCTAAAATCTTAGCAGTAAGTCCTTTAAGCCCTATGGGAGGGTATCCAGGAGGTTCATGGACCCCCTTTTGATCCTCTACCTAATCACACGAGCCAAGGTGTGACTCGTGTCTGCCATCTATAATCCAGTTTTGAGATCAGAAGCCTTAACGCCCACTCACATCCTGGGCCATTTGACCTCAGCAAATCAGATGATAGGATTTCCCACCTTGGCTCATGTGATTAGGCAGAAGATCAACAGGGGGTCCACAACCTTCTTCAGGACACTCCCATAGGGCTTAAAATCTGCGACTCTCCACCAATGGCTCTTAGAACTGAAGAAGCTTCTCGGATGAGAGGTGAAACGTCTTCAAGGAAACTTCAAGCTCCTTTGACTGTCTTATTCCTACAAGCCGCCCACCCCCGCCAAAACCCCCCTGATATATAAGATAAACGACATATGAAGGGAAATGTTTTTTATGCGTTGGGTAGAATTGCTGGTATGGTTTGTGTTTATTAGTCTGCTAAAAGTTAGGTGTCGCTGTAAATCAATGCAAAGGAGTTTTGACTTTATGCTATGATGAATGATGAAACAGGGCTAATGAGAATCATCTCTCCCACAATGAATTTGCCCCTATGCATAGATCACAAGTTCTCACCGGATGCTTGATGAGTTTTAAAATTATGAAAGTCATGCTTTGGCCTTTATCGCCAACAGATCAAAACAATCACACAGCTATTGGTGATTCTAGGTTAATGTGTCATCAAATGCTCACCACTACCACCATAAAAACAACCAAATGAGAAAATATGAAGAATGATCCTTCCAAAACAGACTTGGACAATCAATGTCAATGAGCAATTAAAATGGCACACAGTGACCAGACAACACGTATGTTTGTTGGTCACTTTCTGTACATGTACACTGTGTGTATGGATTACCAACAGAGCCAAGGAATGGGGAAAGAGACACTAAAATTAGCTGGCAGAAGAGTCAAAAAGGATGAATTAGTCTTCAGTACCCAATGGATCACACATATTTCTAATTAGTAAGTCACTTCTAGGATAAAGATGGTGTGCATAAGAGTGATTTTGACTAAAATGTGTAAGCATGTGTGACATTGTAATATTAGTTTTGCAACCAGATGTTTATATTGTCACACTGGGAACCATTAGCTGCCACCCATGTGAGCTCTCCTGTCAGCATTAGCTGATTTATAACACATATCAAAGCAAATCTTCTGACTTGTGCACAGCGCTGCTCCATCTGCAATGCTCATCGATCTGCCCTTTGTATCTCCATAAGCCAGAGTGCTGTACACTAATAGAGGAAGTATAAAGTAACTTTGTGACCTTAATAAAACCTTCAGTTTTTCCTATAGTCTGTTACGGACTCTTGAATCAAGCGGGTGAGCTGCACATTGACATGCCATAAAAGCAAACATCCAAACCTGCACTAGACGCTTAAAGTCTTTCCAACACCCACATGGACTTCCGTCTCTCCCTTCTTGATTCTGTTCAGTCTGCATGATACTGTGACACTAGTTCTCACATGAAAATGGCAGTCCTCTTCCATCTCAGGAGTATGACAGAAAGGGTTTGGAAGTACACAAGTGAAAAGAGGAAGAATTCATGTAGTGTGTAAAATTGAAAAAAAGACAGGTAAGGTTGAGAGGTTATGCTGGAGCTAGGAGAAAGATTTGGTTTGAGCAATTTTCAAGGGATGTGTTGAAAATGTCACCAAAAAGTTTCGACTGGAAGAAAAACAGAAGAAAAATCTGCCTCCACAAAAAGCCGAAGGTCATTTTATTTTAACAATAGAATTTGTCAGCAAGACAGAAGTTGAGACAGACTTGAAAAAAAAGCTTAATGAACTGTTGCAAGGTCTTAATATTTAGTAACTTGAAAATTTGATAATTAGCAAGTCCCCCACCGGCCCCTTCCACAAAGCAGTAACAGTAAAACGTTTGGCACAACAAAGGCTTTAGGTTGTATCCACAGCTGACATTTCTGAGGGTTTTGTTCTCACTGTTTCACAATGCAAAGGCTGTGCTGCAGTTCCATTGGATACTGAAGGTATGATGAAGCACTCTCTCTTCTTTTACAAAATATTCACTACAGTCCCACTGCAGAAATACAGTAATTTACAACCAGGACAGGACATCTGAGTGCAGCTAATAACATCAGGAGAGTGCATCCCATGTTAGTTCAGTGGGAGCCAGGTGGCCATCTGTGTAGCAATAAGATAATGCTCTCTAGAGCTGAATGTGAAGACTATGCAAAAATAGTTTATTTTGGGAGGTTAACATGGCAGATATTAGATCAATGAGCATATTTTTGCATTTGCTCTTTTATTATGCAGCGAGAGAAAGATGTATTTATCATGGGATATATCACAGAAGACTCATCAACCATGACTTTGTACTGATGATTAATGCACAAAGAAGTAGTTTATAATCATCAAAATTATTAAAGTTAAAATACCTTAAGTTTAGAAAGTCACTGGCTTGTCTGTTAGGTGAGTGCTAAACTGTTTAATAATAAAAGTCATTATTAGATGTGAAAAACTATGTTACAGATTGGACGTACAGCAGTACAATTTATAGCTGGTACTCAAAGGTGACCACAAATGTTGTTTGGCAATATATTGGCTATAAATTTAAATGCTATTCTCAGTAGTGTCATTTTATTTTATTTTATTAAAAATACACCAATCACAAGCCAACAGTTTTTAGAAGCACACTGCGCCTGCACATTAATGCCACTGTGTGCTCTCTTTGAGAGACAATTAATGTTGTAGAGTGTCAGTATGAGATAATATTTTTAACAAGGACTAGCCACTGGAGCCACAGCATGAAAAAGGGAGAGAAACACCAAGCATGTAAAGAAAACCCTGTGTAACAAAAACTTAATAGGCTTCTGGTTTTTGGCTCAGAATAGCTTCTAAACACACAGAGAAACACATAAGGGAACACAGACTTGTTAAATGTCCCAGTAGGATGTTTTTGGCAACTGTGCCCCAATTTCATTCCACATTTTCATTATTTTTTTTTCACATTAAAATACATTCAGGCTGAGGAACTAACAAAAGTAAGCAACTCTGAGATGTCAACATGAAGACCAAACTTGTCCCATGTCCCATGACTAGCCATGCAATTGGGGAGCCAATGTTAAAAAACTGATTATGGATGGCAGACAAAATATATCGTTTTTTTCTGTTTGGATTTTGCATGTTCTCCCCCATATCTGTGTGGAAAAACAGGATTCTAAATGGGCTGTAGGTGTGAAGGTGAGTGTGAATGGTTGTCTGTCTCTCTGTGTTAGCCTTGCGACAGATTGGGCTAACACAGAGAGGTGACTGTGCAGGGTGTACACCCTGCCTCTCGCTCTGCAGCAGCTGGGATAGGCTCCAGTCCAACTGTGACTCAGAATTTTCTTCTGCTTTTGTATGTGTCCCATTGTGTCCAAAAGTTTTAGACTTTTGGACTTGTTGGGGATTAAGGCACAACAAAAGAGTCTTAATGCAGGTAAGTAAATCCCAAAAAGTTGATTCTTTCCATCTGGACGAAAAGTTTTCAGTGGGAGAAAGAGCCAAACGTTCACTCATCCAAGTGACTTCTTCAGTATAAAGAAGTCAGATGAACAGAATCAACTTTTTGGGACTAAATAAACAACTCAAAATACCACTTGGCCCAAATAAAATTCACATTTTTTTATTGCTGGTCTTTGGTGATTTATATTTATATGACTATTTCTGATGTGAGCTGCTTAGTTTTGGAGACATTAACTGTAGACATGCCTCCATTCCTCTTGAATATGATAGCACTAACTGGCACTCTCGTAGTGCTCATTCCACTCTCAAAGTCTTAAAAAAATGAATAAAAGAGAGTGAGCCCAGCCCAGCCCAGTCTCACAACAGTTTGTGGAACAGTCATAAAAAAGTAATCCATATTTCATGTTGACTTCCATTAATTCCTATGTTTTTTTCATGATATCAAGCACAGATTTGTAAGTAATGCCCTTCAATAGGTAATAGGTTTCATGTGAGAAACATATTTTGTTTTGGAGAAAAAAAAGCAGGAGGTGTTACCATGGCAACCAGGAAAACAAAGTTTTATAATATGTGGCTGGCTTATAATTTAAACCAAAGTAAATAGTTTAATGTCTAAGGCTAACTAAGTTGCACCTAATGCCTACAGTTAACCCTAACCAAGTGATATAGTTACTACCAACTACCAACTATAACCACTACACATGAGAATGGATTGATAGAAACAACTTGGTAGATTATAGGTTGTGACTATATCACAAATTGGTGAGTTTTTACTTTTATTTTTTTAAATTACTAAATATTTAAAGTGTTGTTTGTATCTATGATGTCATATGTGAAATCGATGTATCGATGTGTGAGAAAACAGGTTGATCTCCAGTGAATGAGAAGCACTGGACTTATACAGGGAGGACTGTCAGTATCCATTAGGATCACGGCCATTATGTCCTCTCCTCTGTTCTCTCTGGCCGTTGTACTCCAAATCTCTCTGGAAATACTTTTTCCTTCTTCCACTTACATCAGCGAGGTGTTCAAGGCTGCACCTACACTCACCTCTATCCCTAACAAGCTGAAAACAGACAAATGGATGTCAGGTACGGAACAGCATGACATCTCCTGACAGATGCTGCGTTCAACCTATGGCCTTCACGACCACAGCTTGAAGAGGGAAAACCTCTTTTATGCCCAGTCTCAGCCTGGAGCAAAGAATTGTGGGGTTGCAACCCTGAAATAGCATGCTCACTCTTGGTCAATAACAAACAGCGCTGCAGTAAACCAAAGAAGAAAAACAATGGCTCCATTATTAGCCATGTTTCTCAGGCACATGATGATCTTTTTATAGTCAGAAGTGTTTATACACATATAACAATCACACTTAAAGTCTCTCTCTCTCTCTCTGTCTCTCTCCCTAACACACCTATATACATATTCATGTGCACATTCTAATAAAATTGAAAATGAATGAGAAACATATTAAATGCAGATTAGGAAACACCGATTACAAATCATATGGAATGACGGTTTCATTTATTGATTAAATTGAATCCAATTATTTCTGCATATTTCATCATTTTTAGGTTTTATTAATATTACTCCAAGAAGTCTGCAAGTTTTGGTACTCGGTATTCCCATTTCATGACTCAAATTCAATACAAAACAATTCGTGAGTAAGCAGACTGATTCATCTTTGAGATTTATCTGTGATAATTCAATAATAGCAATAATATAATGTTACTTGACTGTTATTCTGAAAGTGTTGCTGCTGTCATTAGTATGTTTTGGAATGTAAGTCATTTTATCCAATTATCACAATGTCAGAGGAATTTTCCTGTCATTGAACCAAAAGATCCCCCACAGTATGTGAATTTGTAGAAAGATTCGTGAGACAAACTCCTTTTTTAATCCCTGATGTATTTTAAAAATATACTGCTATTAAAAATTAACCATATCAAACATAATATGGCTCATTCTCCACAAGTCACACAGGCTCCAATATTACAATATCCAGTCTAACCAAACTATACAAGTTTCACATCTTCCCTCTGAAACATCAGTGTCATTGCTGCCTTGCATCACTGTCTGCTGTTTCAGCCATTCCAGCAAATACTTCTAGGCTCAGAAGGAATCTTCATTCCTCCTGAGCCTTTTTCATTACTCCCCAAATGTATGTTAATCTGTAGAGAATGATGGGAGATGATTTGGGGCAATAGAATATTTTCTGCTGGAGTTCTGATCATTTAAATAGTTGAGTGAGTTGTCTCACTGAACCAAAATAACATTTTACTATTTAAACGACCGTGCGATCGTGGCTCAAGAGTTGGCAGTTCGTCTTGTAATCGGAAGGTTGCCGGTTCGAGCCCTGGCTCGGACAGTCTCGGTCGTTGTGTCCTTGGGCAAGACACTTCACCTACCGCCTACTGGTGATGGCCAGAGGGGCCGATGGCACGATATGGCAGCCTCGCTTCTATCAGTCTGCCCCAGGACAGCTGTGGCTACAACTGTAGCTTGCCTCCACCAGTGTGAATGAATGAATAGTGGAATTGTAAAGCGCTTTGAGGGTCTCGAAACGCGCTATATAAGTGCAATCCATTATTAAACCTTTCATTGCATTAGTAGAGAGAGTTGACGGACGCCTGACAGGAATTGGGATGCAGTGAATTGTAGCATTCTACTAGATCCAGATGGATGCGCATCAACTTTGGGCTAAATGTACTTCAGCTTTCAGGCCCCTCTTCTGTGGGGTTTTCTCTGTGTTATTGTAGGATCTCTGTGAATGTAAAGCGCCCTGAGGCAACTGCTGTTGTGGTTTGGAGCTATAAGAATAAAACTGTAAAACTATAACCAGTGTGTTGGTTTTACAGACTTACTTATATACACATTCCTGCTGTTTGGCAATGCATGAATGGGGTTTTCTGTTTTCAAGATGTCCATATTTGGTATGGGAGCAAACATACACTCACATTATGAGCTAATGCTTGGTGCTTTCTTGTGTACTGTAACATCCATAAGTGTGCACACAAATGGTTTTCTTTTGTGATGAGAGAATCAGTCAGTACTGGGTGAACTCATTATAACGTCCATTGTTAGACCTACCTAAGCTTAAAGGCGTGCACATACAATGTAGGTAGAGACTCATAGCAGGGCAAACATAACTGCTGGAGATAATGTTGTGAAGTGGGAAATAATTAAAGTGTTATTTCCACAACCAAAACCGGGAATGCCCCCCTGTGACCAACTGTCAGCTCCAGGGCAATCACTCTGCCTTTTTGAGGATGGAGTTTAAGCCTAACAACAGGCAGGTGCAGCTGGAATGAGTTCAGCCTCACTCCAGCACAAACAATAAGGAGCTGTGCTACTTTAAGCTTCACCAGTTTGCTCTGCACTGGGCACCAGTTCCAAAGAGGATCTAAAAAAAATGCTGCTTTCGAGTGCCACACAGTCGCATCTCACACCTGAGTTCTTCTACTCCCACTGCAATCCTTCCTCCACAGTTTGCACCTGTGCTTCAGTCTAAGAATGCAAAGATAATAAAATATAAAAAGACACTATTTATTAAACTGAATCTTTTATATAAAATCCCGAGATAACTGAATACGGAGCATATCTTTTATACTATGACCCGAGATAGTTTACCGGGAGACAGAATAGTTTAACACGGGATATTTTTAACCTGACTAAAAATGTGTGTGATATATCACTGAATAAAGCCCCGGAAGTGACTTTCAGCTAGTAGGTCACACAGTTCAAGAGCTACACTGCCCAGCCAGGTCAGAACAAAAGTGTGCCCTATTGTTATCCCTTTAATTCATTCTCAAATGGAGACAAGTGCCCTTGTGGGCCCCCTTGTGGCTACAGGCACCCCAAGCAGGCGGTTAGTTAGCTTATGCATTGGGTCAGGTCTGATAACACTGCTTCAGAGGTGATTTCTGGCTTTTCAGAAAATACTTAATTGCCAGTAAGTGGAGAAAAAGCATGTTTAAAAGAGAATTAAATTGTCAAATTGACCATTAGCCGAGTGTCAGTGTTACAGTGACCTTCACCAGATTCTCTTCTTGACAAGATGGGAAAACATAAAAAATCCATGAAGACATAATGAGGTGCATGAGGGAGCCACTGTATGCAGGGACTATGCGTGAGCCCTCTCAAGGTTTGTAAAGCATCTGAGTGTGGGTGTTTTGCCATAGGGTTCATGCATTGCATGTGTGATTACATGTGTAATCAAGCCTCGCTATTCTGAAAATATCCTGACTGAGGGCTGCTTCTTGTTAGTCAGAGAAGGAGACAGACATGTCTGGGCTTAGGGCGCTGCTGCCATTTCAGAGTGAAGTGCACTACAGTGAAAACACACATCAGCAGGCTGGTATAGCTCCCAGGTAGCACTGGGACTCCAGACCTGCTTAACATTGCAGGCACAGCTTGTCTTCAGTTATTCTTTTTTTTCTATTCTCCCTCTCTGTCGCTTGCAATCTCCGTCTCTATGTTCAATATTCCTGCCTTTCTACTTTCCTCAGCAATTCCTTATGTAAATATATATTTTACAACACCTTTTGCTTTTGCGTTCATTATAAAAGTTATTTTTCGATGGCGTACATGCTGATATTCACCTCGATACCTGAGTTCAGGTACAGGCAGGGTAAATTACAGTGTCTTTGGTGCCAACTTAAAACTTTTCCTATAATTATAAAATAATTATAATAAATACATTATAATCAATAGTCCCATGCCTTGTTCGCCTGTTTATTCAGAGTTCTCCCATCCTGCATAAAGGGGCAAAGCAAATTCACAGTTTGGAGGGAAAAGAAGGTTCATTTGCATACATTTGCATCCTATTACCACATCAAACCTGCTGACTTGAAAGGGATGCCTTGATTAGGAACACCACCAAATTATTGTATGTCTACATCCTCATCCACTCCTCCACCCCACCCATACCTCTTACTATCTCCTTTCACTGTGAGTTTTATTACTGTGCGCTACACATCTTGTGAGTTTTTGTGCATCATTATCGAGGATAACGCTGCAATATTCTTCAAGCTTTGATGTGCCAAACACTTCCTGTAACCCCATCTCTGTCTCTCGCCTTTATTTTTCTGCCTCTTGCTTTTGTCTCGCACCATGAGGTCATGACTCTCCTTTTTCTCCTTCCTCAGTGTATCCCTGACAGCCTTGACAGAGCTGTCAGACATGTATGATATCTGGACGTACGTTTGTGTGTTGTGTGTCCGAACACACCTTTGAAATGCTTATACCCCTTTTACTGCCTATGACCGAATGTGGCAAATGGCATCATAGTAAGTTATGAGCCTCCGAATGATGAGTCTGTGTCGGTGTTGGAATAAAAATGTGATCCTATTTCAGCTCACTGATTTATATCACTGATTCTTATAATGAAAAACATCCTGGCTGTCACTCACGTCAAAGCACGAAACAGAAACGGTGCAAACCAGAAGGAAAGTCGATTAGGATTTTTGTCACAGCAGACAGAAATTCATCCAAACCAAACCCCAAAATTCAAGTCATGATGCTTATTTTTCATTTTTGCGTAATTACCTTAACTATAAACCTCATGTCTCTCAAGTCTAGGCACCAAATCTCAAGTGTTTTTTAAAGTGGGTTTAAACAGTGGATCTTTACAAAAATCACTGTGTTGTGCATCCCAAAAAGTGTTTGTTTCATGCATGTGCTATCTATGTTAATTTTACCAACTTTCTATCATTTTTGAGTTTGGTGACATGTGTTATTTTACTGCAAAGCAATACTCTAGTGCAGTATTTTGAAAAGAAAAAGATTTTAAAAAATACAATAGTGTCACCCAAGAATTAAAGTATTTAAAGCATTTTTACCCAATCGCTTCAGGATATTCTTCATCTACCTTCAAACTACCTTTAAAATGTCTTTTTGATTAATGATCATAATTTGTGTAAGTGCTATTACTCATAACAGTGTTGAATTTGACAATTATTTCAAGCTTTCAAGTGTTTCTGCGCTCTCACAGTGCAGATCGCAGTTCATGGTTCCCCATCACTGTCATAACAGATTCAACAACAAACACAACTGTGTAGATTCTTTTCCAGAGACAGTTTTTACCAATAAATTCACATAATTCATATTATGTTTATGATAAACAGACTCCACATTCTTACACACTCATTCCCACCCACACACGCGTGCACATGCGTGCATGCACAGTGCATGTGTACAGTACGTTCACCAAAGAGGCTTAATTGGATACTTTGTGCTGTTTACCAAACTAAGTGACAACTAATGCAATTGCACAATTAAAATTGGTAAATCTTTCTAATTGAGACAAACAAAACCATCAATACAAATCAATAAGACACTCAGAAGTTGCTGAGACTAAGAAATGGCACTGAGAAGACAGCTTGAGAAAACTCACAACCACTGGAAATAACACTAATCAGACATAATTCTATAATTACCGTCCAAATCTGAGCACGTCATCACTTCAGCAAAAGCTTCAAATGGACATAAGACGCTTGCACAACGTGCATTAGAGTCCTAAAGGTCTGGTTTTGATATAAATAGGCTGAATATAGCAAGGTGAGCATGTCAGCATCTTGTGAATATGTGTCTGGTTGGGTTTCCATCAGTACATGTATACTATCCCTGGGTTGCTCAGTGTGATGCTGAGTGCTGTAAAGCAAAACCATAAATAAATGCCGACTGGGGATTTTACACCAACGAAAACAAGCTAGTTTTGAATGTTTTATTTTAGTTTTAGCCACAATATGAAGCTTGATGGTAGCTGATTGAACTGCCAAGTGATAATCAAGCCTTCATTGTGTGCTAATTTAATCAGCAAACAGTGACACACTAACATTTGGCCACCACCGCTCTCTGTTCAGCCCCTCTCAGTCACCATGTCATCCAAAAAGCCCTTTTATTGCTTGTTTCCTGGTCCAAAATTGTCTTCTTTCCAGCTTCTGCTTTTCATTCCCAGGCACGTTGAGCGCTCCTCTTTGCATCTTGGAGGATTCGCTCACCAAAAGCGGTGCCTTCTAGCCACAATATGTGGTCTCTTATCTGTTTAATTTTCTCCCACCTCGAAAGCATGCCATGGCATCAGCCTTGTTTATTACTGTCAGAAAGACACCAGTGGAACTCCCACTGGTGTGCCATTATTATCGCACAGATGGCGAAGAGGGTTTAGAGAAATCGACAAAGCAAAAGAGAAGGAGAGGGAGAAGGAGAGAACAGAGAGAGGGAGGGCCGTCTGAAGAAAGAAAAGGGAAGAAAGATGGAGAAGAAGTGACTAAGAAAAAGAAGGATTTTCTTTTTTTATCAGCATCCGAGCGGTTTGTGAATTTAATTAGCAGTACAGATTTTTTAGTTTCTCTAATGACAAAATACTTTGACATTGCTTTGTTTCTAACAAATATTCTCTGTAGTGAGCATCTGACACACCTTTATCCTGTCAAGGTAAATCCCTGCTGACAGAAACAATATTTCCCAGAATGCACTGACCTCTATATACACACTCGTTGACTCCTGACAAACTCACAGTTGGAATGTGATGTCGGAGGGTATCTTGGGATAACTCTCACATGTGTCCTTTTTTGTGTGACTGATTGCATTAAGGGTTTTTTCCAAATGCCCAGAGCAAAGAGTTCAGGGCAGCGGAATGTGACATTGACTAAAGTCTCCTGAGCTTTGAGTATGAAATGCTTTCTGGAGTTAGTGAGCACTGGTTGAAAAATGGCTGAAAAGCAGAGGATTATCAAACATTATTTATAACCGTTGGCTCAACAGCATTTAAATGCCACTTGAAACACTGTTTGAATATTTGGAAAAAAATGTTTAAACCAAACCACGCTTGCTAACACTGGAAATGAGACAAAAATCTGATGTGAAGCAAAAAATCCCGTGCTGTCGATGGTCGATATTTTACTACAAGGTAACGGGCAGAAGATGCAAAGGTTTCACTCAGGGGAAACAAATTCTGCATAATGATCAGGCATCAAAATAAAGTAACATATTTGTAAAAACAACAAAGAATGTATAACATTGTGTCACATCACATTTTAATGGATACTCGTTAATGCAAACCTGTTTCCTGATGTGTTGTCATCATAAAGAGTCAAAGCCAGTCTATTAAATGCTGCTACAGATGCAGAGATACACACAAGGTGTCCCTGGCATTGATGCCATAACACACCAGGCACAGCAACCTTTTAACGAGCAACACAGTCCACATTTAAAGGCTGTAATTATCAAATGGGAACACTCACCTTTTAATTATGCTTTTACTTGCTGGTTAATTAGTTGGATAGATTGAGGAAAGCATTTTGGTTTGACTTAAAACATTCCCCATCAAACTGTGTTTATATGTGAGCACGTGGTTCTTTACCTCATGTCTATCTTTATCCCCATCACCCAGAGCATCACGATAACAAACCCAAAAGACAGTTTGTGCAGTTTGCTGAAAACATTCTTTTTTTCCCAATTTATGCTATATTTAAAAACATATATAGTGAACATGACATGACACTGGAATTCTGACACAAATGTGTCACACGCCTGTGTTTTTCCATATACATTTTAATCAGCTTGTTTACTGGCAGCTTAAATGTGTGTTATGGCTGCTATATTTTCAATTTCATGCATGCTTCTTGTTAATTGGCTTGTAAGTGTGTGTATGTGTGCATGAGGAGGGGAAGTAAAGTCATCTATTCCCCTGTGCAGCCGCTCCTCGCACCTGTGCAGCCCAAGTCAATCTAGTGGGGCTGATCCATGGCTGAATGCTTTGGAAAAGCCTAAGGTCACCCAGGAAAAGACAAGACTGGAGTCCACAGAGATAGGAGGGAAGATGAGGAGGATTGTCAGTAAGGGAAGGAGGATTACACTCCAGAAAGCAGTGGAGCCTTACCCCTCCCATCTCGTTCTTCACGTCGTGCAGGAAACACAGGAATCCTTGGTGAGTGGGCGCTACAAAATATTCTATTCGTTCTTTTCATACTGTTTTATCTAAACTTTAGACGCGGCCTCCATTGCATGTTTTTTACCTGCACAACATATCAGCTCAAGGGTCATTTAATTAAGTGTGAAATAAATAAATAAATGAATAAATGATGAAATAATGAAATGCTCAAGTTTACAACTGTGGAGAGGTTCTCGTGTGGCCTTTCACTCTCAATGATGAAGCAAAAAAACAGATATCAAACAAATAAAATCTGAAACATCAGTACCCTTTATATCAGTACTCTTTGTCTTGAATAATGTTTTAAAGCTACACGGCTGTTTAGTTTTTCAATTCAGTGCTCTTGAGCAATGTGCTCCACATTCATTCAATCCAAAAAAGACCCCTGAGCAAAAAAGTGCAAATTAAAAGCCAGCAAGCCCCCTTCCATCATGTTTAGTGTTTTTAAAAAAGGTTTACAATGGGTCCCAAAGTAAGATTTTACATTGCTCAAAAACACCCTCACTGAATGAGAGGTCGACTGTATGACCCGCAACACACACTGAACCAACATCGTAGCTGGCAGTACGCAAGCAGCGCCAGGGTTCGTGCGTGATATATCTGGTTCCAACCTCCAGAGAGTATCTGTGTCACTGTCCTGTCTCATTGGCTCGGGCTCTGGAAGGATCTCTTCTAAACCCACACCATCTCTACTTGCCAGGTGAGATTTCCTTCCTGACGCTTTGGAATAGCTTCTCAACAGAGGGCAGTGAGACGGGCTTAGCTAACTAGGCACAAGGACACAGTTTTTGCCTGGTCACTCTGGCAGAAGGAAATAAATACTAAACTGTCCAGAAACCAAATTCATTGCATGCAACTCTGAAGACAGAATAAATAAACTGTTCCAAGAAAGAAGTGGTGAAGTGAAATTTCCTGGATCGCTGGCTCAGTAGGAATCAGCGTATAGCAGAATCGTTACTCGGGGCCAACAGTTCTCTCTAAAATCAGAGGATAAGAATAAAGAGATAAATGACTGCAATAGTGTTTAGGAAAAATGGTCAGAAAGATATTTAAACAGACATTGTTTGAAGCAGTAATTACACCAAAGCTATTATTAGACCTTTGGTCCTCTTCAGAAAAAAAATCACGCTTAGCTCAAAAAGTAATTAATCAAATTCAGTATCACATACTTTTAAAACTCAATGCATTGGCCTCTTGCCATGTTCTTAAAATATTATCTTAGCACAGTGACTAATTTCCTGGTTAGCTGAGCACTAATGAATGCCTGACTATGTTGCCCAAAGCATGGAGCACTGGCATGTATGCACGGTGGGTCTCTGTGTGAGAGGACGAGCAGTCCTTATGACTCACATCTCCTTCTGACTCTGCAGCCATCCCATAAGGATGGCAAACGCGAGCGTTGCACACAGTGTCAGCGCTAAACAATGCTCCCGGGGACAATCTACACCTGTTTTACAGCTGGCTGGGAATGCCACTTGATACTCGTCGGAGGAAATCATTGCAAAAAGGATCAGGTTTCGTCTTACTAACAAAAAATGATTAATTCAGTGGCAAATAATGCCACAAACCGGCTCAATTTATCCCCATTTACTGTCTGAATTGATCAGGATTTTATAAGTGGATTTGTCTCAATTTGTTGTAAACACAAACTGAATCAGATTATGCATTGATCTCACGCCTGCGGTGAAAATCATCATTCTTTTGTTGATGATGATAAATTAATGTCTCAAAGCGAGTAAGCTGAAACAAAATGTATCCTCTTTTATATGGTTTGTAATATTTAAAGGCCTCACTCAGGAAGTAGATCAACTTCTGAAGTATTCCTATGAAGCATTATCTTAGTCTAACCAGTTCCTAAATATTAAAGATGATCCTTTCTAAACTCCAAATGTTATCTTTTAAGCAACACACTTAGTTTTACTGCTTTGTCATACCAGCTGTTATTCAGATCCAGAGTGAATGTCGTATTGCTCGATGGTCCATACAATTCCTTTAGAAAGCTCACTGCCACGCGATTAAGCTCTCTGCTGTTCTCTACCTCACAAGCATTAACATTAGCAGGCAGCCTGATCAAGCAGTCTCGGCATACATTACAACCCTCCTCTCTTTAACAGCTGAGCTTGTCCACAGATTATTGGGTTGTCATGGCAACAGAAGCGAGCCAGGGAGGACAACAGTCCTCCCCCATCTCCAACTCCTCATCCACCTACACCTTGGTCTTTCTCACCCATTTTCTCTTTTCTGTGCTTTTCTTGTCATAGTTCAAGCTACAACACTGTTCTTGTAATAAAAGAGAAAAAAAACCAGATTGTTCTGGGCTTGGTGGAGTTTTTACTAAACCTCACAGTGCATAATCAACTGAAAACTACAGAAGTGGCTAACCAATTTAGAGCAACCTCTAATATCTGAACCATATTTTATATGGCAAATAACCTATTCCAGAAAAAAATTAACCCCCCTTCCCAAAAAACAGCATAATTTATCTGTAAAGTCCAAATCCTGCTGTCTGATTCTCCGTAGCTCTGTTGACCCCATAAGCATGATAACAGTCCATTTGTTGGCCGAAATCTGTGATTCTAAACTGTAACTGCCTGCAGATGTTCAACTTGAGACCGGCTACTGATTACTGGCCAGCAGCATGCAAGCAGACTTGTAAACAGAAAATAACAAATTTCCCATGTGAGATGACTTCTCACAGTATTGTGGTTTGTTGTTTTTGTGTAAGAGACCGCATGTGTGGTGTTCAAATGCACAATGACCACTGCATCTCATATTCATTTTGATCTTATTTTTCCAGCTTAGCGAGTCTTCCATTGCTTGAGTAGAATCCCTCCTCATTTGTGGATGCTCACATGCACACTTTCACATGCGTATGGATGTATAGTCGTAGCTCAGGGCTGGAAAAACACACTCTTTGAAAAGGAGGTCGGATGGAAGTCCGGAGGTTAGATTTTGGAAGAAGTTGTTCTGGGACTTAATTAGTAAAAGGCCCCACATTTAAAGGGGCTAAATGCCCACGAGCTCTACTCTCAAATCTGGGACAAATAAGGTGCACGTAGATATTAATATAATGCTCACAGACACATAGCAGGAAGACAAAGATGCAAGAATCTTTTGATAAAGTACGTCAAATAAAGAAGCAGTCCCTACAGATGCTGCTACAATATCAAATACACTACATTCACTGGATTTTTTTCTTAGCTTACCCCTTCACAGTGGGTGGCAGTTGCCAGCATAGATTCACAGCATTTATAGTCATTGGTGCGCACGTTCAGTATCTCACAAAGCTTCCTTAACCAGTAGATCATTCAATATGCGACTACCTGCAGAGCTTTTGGGGCAGGAGGAGGTGAAACCAGGAAGAAGCATAATTAGCCGTTGTTGAGAAATTAGTAGTATTTGTTTAACACTAAACAGCAGAGTGGATTAGAGGAGAGTGTGCTGCCTTTTTAGGTCTTGACCTCTAAGACTCCAATCATTTGTTCACGTTAACCACTGTGAATAAAAGCTTCTATCTTTAAAGAAAGAAACAGAATCATCTTGCGAACCTCTCGATGAGGTGATCTGAGTGTTTGGCAGGGAGATTCGTTCTCTAAATTGTTGCATATTTTATTATATTTGGTGTAGGGCAGGGCCATATCATACCATTCACAGTAATACTGCTATAATATAGGCAATGATAAGAAAATTAAATATCGCGATAGAATATGGGTAAAACATGCATTCGCAGTGCCTTTGTTTTCATACGCACATGGTGGAAAAGCATGGCAGCGATGGAGAATGAGAAGGGTGAAAGCAGATAGTTGAATGAAACAGATGAACCAGAATTGGTTTGTAAAAATGTGCAACTTCAGTGGTTGTGGAAGTGGTTTGGCTTTCATCCATCAGATACACACCAAAGCACAATGTTTGACAGAGCATGCTAGCGGGCGGTCGTTATTACCGTGTTTTTGGAAAATACGGCACACTTAAAATCAATCCTTTGATTTTCTGAAAAATCGACAGAGCCCCTTATAATCTGGTACACCTCATGTATGAATTCTGGTTGTGTTTACTGACCTCGAACCGATGTTATGTGGTACACGGCGCTCAAAGATCTGTCAAAAAATGTTTTAGTACGAAGCTATGAAGCCATACCACTTGATTGATTGTTGGAGCATTACAGCTACCCTAGTCAGTAATATGGACTTTGCTTTAACATAATATTACCGTATTGTGTGTGTATAACCTCTTTTTAAGTTATGTGGATATTATACATCGTTATGCTGAGGATATGTCGGCCAATTTCCACTGGAAATATCTTTTAGTTAAACTGTCAGCAAGGAATTTGCATTTGCACTGTTAAGTTTTTTATATAGCTTTAATGCACATAAAAAAACTGCTGCTTGTTCAAGTGAAAATACATTAACCCTTTAAGACCTACCATAGAGCCAAGTCCGCCAGAGCTTATATTATATTTTTACATTTTTTAGTGCCATTTTTGGGAGCATTTGAAGTTGCTATACATCAATACAATCATTATAGCCCAAATTTTAATAATATGTCTGCATTAAGTGCATAGTAATTACATAAATTGCAAAAAAGTGCAATAAACTACAAAAAATTGAAAATCGTTTTGGTTTTTTTTAACATATATTTCTAGTTAGAGAAATTTAAGAGGCTTATCCCTCAAAACTGTAAATACAAAAAAGTTTCCCACCACAGGAAATTCATTTTGAGTGTCTTCATAGTTTATTTTTTTTGAAATACACCAATTTTTATATAATGCAGGAAAAACGAAAATAAATATTATAATGCAAATTTGCAAAAAAAACAGCATATGCATCAAAATAAACTATTTCCAGCAGTGCAATTTGAGTTCTAAGCATCCCAGGAATGATACAGAAAGTCATAAAGTCAAACATAACTTTTAAAAACACCAGTATAGTCTTATAAGGTCCTGAAGGTAAAAAACAAACAAAAAAAAACTACATTTCCGCGAAAATGATGTCATTTCCAGTTCCAGGCAGGTAATGGCGGACATGCGGTAGTTTGCGCTGATGTCTATTCTGAGGTAGGAAGTGTTACGAACAGCTGCTCGTATCAGCAAAGCGTGTTTCTGGAATATTATGTTTTTGTTGCTGCAAGTGGTTAATATGCAATTTCTTTCAAAGCTATATGTGGAAGGAAACCGTGACCGAGGACAAGCTGATGGCATAAGATGTA
>NW_005187512.1:1515774-1539602 GCF_000239375.1 Pundamilia nyererei | reverse complement strand
GTGTCAATTATATCGTCAGTTTTATCGTTATCGCAAATTTCCAAATGTATATCGTGATAAATATTTTTGGCCATATTGCTCTGCCCTAATTTGGTGTATAGCTGCGTCACACATATTTACACCAGATATGCACCACTGAACAAAACCTAACCCATCTATCCTTTAGAAAAGAGACAGGAAAAACTGCCTATTTTGTATGCATGTCCTTTAACTGATTATCACTTTTAATATATGTAGCATGATGATATACCAAGTATCTAATCCAAAGTATACAGCTAAATGTCAGAACAACAAACCATATACCGAGCAGACACAACATAAATCTCTGGAGAATGCAAAGGCTGTGGATGCAGGAAAGAGAACATAAGAAAGGAAAGAAGCAGAGGTATTTCAATAAATTATCACTTACTTGCAGTGTTTGTGAGGCCCGCTGAGTGTCTCGATGACAAAGCATTCGCCACCATTTAGGCAGTAGGCCAAGTCCTTCTCATGACAGGGCTTGAAATGCTCCGAGTGTAGCGGAGGGACAGTTGGAGATGCTGCAGAACAAACAAAGAAAATCTTGTCAGTCACAAGCACGGTGTCCTTCCTTCACCCTGTAGGGAGTTTTTCAAAAGCTCAGTTTTTACCCAACTAAAACAAGAATAAGCTAAGTTTACTAAAATACCTGTGTACACGTAGAGAGGACCTCATTTTCACTCGTCGTGTCTTCAAATAAATCATGGTTTTATCTTAAACTACAGTAGAAAAATACCAGAATTGTTTGGCGCCAGCCAAGGATGCATAAGAACAGTTTGTCTGTGCCTACAGACAAACCTGACGCACATTGTGGATAATACCAACACGCGATTGTTTGTTTAGACCCTGCGATGTCACAAGCAAAAGATGGATGGGGGACAGGTAATAATCTGTCCCTTTATGATTAATACTCTATAGTTGCAGTAATGCTGTTGGAGAACATCAGTTCTTCCAGTGATTTATCACAACTTGCGTGAGTGATTGTGCATAGTACACAAATCTAAGGGAATCTGCTCAATGTATATTAATAAATGACCTCATAATTGAAATTCACTAGCTGGGCCGACGTCCTCATCTTAGGTTTGACAGCGTTTTAGTAGGTAAAAGTGAATGCTTTGACATGAATTGAGCTGCGGTTTGGGGAAGCCTCGGAGGGGACTGGCGATGGCTCCCGGGCCTGGCAGATCCCCATGCACTACATAGAAATGAAGGAGTTAAAGAATTGAGAACAAGGAGGGAGGGAGGGAGGGTGGGGTACGTAAACGAGAATGAACAGCTTGCAGAACAGGGGGAACCTATATAGACGACAACCAGAAGGAGCGTGTTTGGAGGCGTGGTCCTGCTCCTGAAATTCCGATACATAATCTCCAGTTAATAACCAACAGTTTCTCAAGAGAAAGAAAAATGCACTATCAATGAAATAATGGTGTTATGGGCATTTTATTGCTGGTTGAGGATAAGATAAGAAAATGTTGAGATTTCACAGTGTTCATGGCCGTCATCCATCAGCATTGATTAGAAAGCCTGTGATGGAGCCGATCAAGCTTTCAGATGCAGGGAGAAATCTGATCTGCAGATTTATTAATACCAGACTGGGCTCCTGACTCTTTCCTTTGTGCTTACAAATGAAAAATGAGTCTGCTAAGGGCTCTCATTAGCAGAATCCCAGCTATGTTTTTCTTAAAGTAGCTAGATGAACTGTGATGAACCAGAACACTATGCTTCAGTGATTAAAATCAGTTTTACTTAGAGGATGCTGTTACTTCCACAAGAGTACTGATCACTGTATTAGGTTGTTCTTTAATGATGTGTGGAAGATACATCCAAGTGAACTGAAGATTTTTCAATCAAGAAATGAGGAGAGGGGAGGACTGTGGAGGTGAGTTAGAGGTGAGTTATTTTTGTATGGGCTCAGATCCCTTAATCAGCAGTATGAGGCACCACAGGATTGAGTGGTGGGTTGGCTTATGAGACGCTAGGTGCTGATCAGACCCCAGGGATATTCTGCAACCACTGATAATTAGCAGATGAGAGACTGGTTTAAAGTTAGTAGTTGAACCGGGAACTAAGGAAGGGGTAAACTGAGGTTTCCAGTAGCTTGGACAACATGGCGATATGCGCTCAACGCCGGATCCAAGGCTGACATGAAAAGCACGTACAGAGTAATGAATTATTTACAAATAAATAAATATTTCTGAATATCTGTTTCAGTTTAAATACCGACCTGTTATTACCTGGGTTGACAGGATTTGAAGTTTGCTATTTGAAGTTTGGATACACTACAATTTAGTTTAGAGTTGTCTAAACCAAATTGTAGTGTATCCAATTTAACAACTACCCAGCTTTGGGTAAAATATTAAAAAAATTACCATGACTGGTTTCAGATGGTTTTCAAATTTTAGCTTTAAAAATCCACACATAATGATGATAGCGATTAGTATTAAGAGAAAAGAACAAAAAGGGGGAAAAGGTTTCAGCTTGAGCTTGAAAACAATTGGTGCTACGGACAAAAGTTAGAGTTCTCTAATCATCCAGGGAGGTCATCTTAACCCTGACAGTGAAGCTGTCACTTCCTCTAAAACAACAAAACAATGCAAACAGTGGTTGTACCCAGTGGCATGACCAAAGCCTTAACCAATACCAGTTAGTGTCGAAGTTTCTGGCTCTGTGGCTAAGGTCTAAAAAAGTCACCAGTGTCATTTGAATAATCTGGGAAATATAATAAACACATATTGTTCAATCATGGCAACTAACATTAAGTTTCAACAGCAGGTTTAGGGAGAGAGAACATATGCAGGAAAGAAAGCAGCATTATTTTGCTGTTCGCATCCTGTGGATTCACAAGGTAACGGTGAGAATAAATTCATTCTGAAAACAGCATTTCAACTAGACAAGGACAAATAGAGAGATTAAGAGAAGCCGTGATTGTAAGAGAATTCACAATAACTATCTCCTTGGGTATGTCCAGACATAGATGCCTCGCCTTCCAGTGGAGCACATCCTGCCCACAGAGACATTAAAACAAAGGCCTGAACCACAAAACGGTGCTGAATCTTTCTTTGCACTCAGTCTGCAACACTAGATCTTTTTTGAAACAAAGGATTTCCTTCCACACACGATTTCATGCTTGGACTGGGTTGTGCTGTTTTGTTAGTCTTTGCGATAAGTGACAGAAGCGCCATTTGTCATCGTCTCCCTTTGTTTTTTTTGTTGACAGAGTTGTCACAATGCACTGTAGGTTGTTTAGCTTAACACTCGTCACCTGTCAGCTCAGACACTGTATGCACTCAAAGAATTGTATCATTCTAAAGAATGCCAGAGTAGACTGAAAACAGTAATTTCAGTCTGCTGGAAATATCAATGCAAGTTTAAAAACATAGCCCGCAGACATCAGGCGTCAATCACTACAGAAGAAAACAGTCCAATTTACTCCACTATGATGTGAAGAGAAGGTTGGAGAGGCCCCGAAAGGATCAATAAACCATTGGGTGCTGGATAACACAACCCTCTACTTCAACTCGTCTTTTCCTTCCTTTGTCTCCTTCTCTCCTTCTCTCCTTCTCGCTGATTACAAGCAAGAAAATGAGGAAGGAATAAGAAAGCTGCTGATTTCACCTCTGCATCAAGGCGCTGCTTGATTGTGGAGTAGAGGAAGCTGTAGCCATTTATGTAATAGTTACAGAATTAATGATGGAAAAAAGAGCAATCAGGGTCCTTTCTGAACTTCTAACTATGACACGGATGTCTTCAGTAGACACTTCAAGATGAGAAGAGATTAGCTAGAAGGATATCAAACCACCAGTAAGGGCAGGTGATGCAGTATTCATGATTTCATTTTTGTTCTACGACTTTGGGATTCCAGATCAACAGGGGGGGGACATATACTGAAGGAATTTCAGAAGTTCAGCTTGTCTACTTCAAATAATACTACTAATTCTAATATTGCTACTTTAACACTATAAATTTCATCACCATGTATGTTTTATGCAAAGTAAGACATTGCTGCTACAGAGATTTGTAGCCATATTCGTAAAACAAAATGCTCCCAGTGATGAAACTCTAAGAAAAGTCTAAGAATTATGAATCCTTCAAAAAATTCCCCCTACACTTAAGGCTAGACTTTGTTAACAGTAATACCAGCTCAGAACAGGAAGTAGAATTCTTAAGAGAGTAAAGAGTTTAAGCAGAGGAGAGAAACTGTTAAGACCTCCTGCTGTTGCATTTTAATCCCCAGTCTATCCCTTTGGAGTAATATTTAAGTGTGGTTGAGCTGGAGAGTAGCATCTTTGTACATAATCAAAAAATGATCCTATATAAAAGTGGAGGGGCAATAGAGTAAAGAGTCAGACTTTGGAATTTTGTGCCCAGGTGTTGTTATTTTTCCTGTACGGATCTTGTACTTTCATTCACATCTTTTTACTCAGAATAACTTTATGTTAGGAGGCAAGCTTATTCTATTAGCTTCACTTATATCGTCTTCACCTAAGTCTCTAAGGCGATCCTGCACATTAAACATTATGCTAAATCACGATGCACAACCATCAGCAGTGAGTAAAATCTCTCTCCCAAGCCATTTTCCCTTTTTTGTTTATTTGTTGTGTATTCTATATAAGTTTGGCACAGGTAGGATAATTTCTCATACTTGAACCACCATTCCCTCTGTCTTTTAACAGCAAGTGCTGACGTAGGCTAAAAATAGGCCCTTGGGTATGTGGTCAGCAGCCACTTATTAAGTAGTTCAAATATTTCCCTTCAAAATGAGAAACGATGAGAGGGCACTTTCAGGACATAAGCACCACTATTAGCCCTAAAATCCCTTCAATATGGATGTGTTGGACTCCAATCCAAATTAAATTCCTTCCTTTTTATATTCATAAGGTAATGGTCAAACAAAGTTATGTTTGCAGACCTCATTTACAGCTCTTTTTCCTCACTACTGTTATAGAAAACATGCCATGCCATATTGGATAGTTCATTTTTTGTGTGACATGCAAAGACATGTAAAACAGAGCTACATACCAAACCATAAATGAAAGAAAGAAACGCAGACGTTCTCCTCATTGTTACAATAAATTTGAATAAATTCATATATAATATTGCTTAGTGCAGGCGGTTCAGTCGGTTAAATTGTCAACAATTCTGCAGTCTAGACAGAACAGAGCATCTCCAAAGTGTTGCAAATGAAAACACAAATTCTCTCTTTGCTGCTGTTGCAAAACTTTTCTGAATGCATTATCTGAAAAAGAGAAATGCCAGCTATACAAAAATCTGCTTAAGCTATATTCAAGTCATAATTTATCAGGCACTTACAGTTATCAACAAAGCACTGATTAGGGAATAATCTGTGTTATCTTTGTAATGTGATGTGGTGAGCATGCATTGCTAGTGAAGGCAGTAGTTATATAACCATATATAACTGTCTGAATGCACCCGGGGCAATCTTTCTCGACCTATATTATGGTTAGCATTAGTTAGCTGATATGTAACATTCTTTGGCAATATTTAATCACTCTTGACAGTGTCTACCCTCATGTGTTTTCCACCATATGCATCTGTACCAATACCTAGATGTGGCTGTTGTGGGTGAAGCACAGAGGTCCCATGAGGAGGCCTGTAATAGTGTACTTCCTGGCTGACAATTCTCCCAAGTGGCAGACCAACAGCTTGCCAGCAAGGCATTCATGCTAACTGATAGCAAAGGTCTCGGGCAAGCTGCTTCTACCCTGCCTGATTATTGATTTGTGCTGGGAGTGGAAATAGTCAGAAACAGGGACTACACAAAAAAGACTAACAAAAATGGAAACATGGGGTTTTCTATTGTAGAACGGAGGGTTACTGAATGTAACAGGTAGTAGTAACACAGTTCTTTTACACTGTTAAAGGTATCGTTAGGAAACTTCATCAGTCAGCAGTCAGAGACAAGAGTACTGCTGCTGTCCTGTTTCTACTGGAGGACTTTGTTGTTTGAGTTGGAGGATGTTGCTCTAGAGAACTGACTCATGACATTACTGGGCTTGACAAGTGTCAGTATGCCTTTATAAGTCTGGTGTGTGCTAATGATATTTCATACTATATTTTCTTTTTTGTTTTAAACAAATTTCCACAAAATGAACATAGGTATATAAGCAGTTGTCAAGAAGAAAAAGTAAACATAAATTTTACTTTTGAAACTGGTTCCATAACTTGGAGTCACTGCTTGTGATAATTGAATCAGTGAAGCTGATATTTAGATTATGTTCACACTCCCTGTTTAAAACAGATGAGAGTATTTATTCATTCAATGCCTAGGCGGTGTCTTTAATTGATAACACACAGCGTACGCCATCTGATGGCTCATACACTGCGCATTTATGAACAAACCATCTGAAAGGTGTTAAAGACAAATAAAAAAGAACCATGCATGAAGACTCAGATGGTTCTGTTCCTCCAACAGATGTTGATTTATGGAGTCATTTACATCGCTCTCGACAGATCATACAAAACTGTCTATGTCTTAAACTTTAGACATAGTTTTCACTGCAGTCAAAAATATATACCATGATATGCTATACCTCTACTGAGGCTCAAAGCACCGTGGGGGAGTGAGGAGTGAAATTTCCATTTAGAAACCTAATGTTGATTGAAGTGCTGTTGTAACCACTATCTCTGCTTTCAAATGATAGAAAGAAAATGCAGACTCTTGTTCCTTTTTTAAAATCCTGTATACCTGTGTATGATTATGACTAATTGACCATTTGTGTTCCCAGTTGTCTTCCTCTTCAACATGATTCGATTCACCATCACGCTACCGTCATTCATGTCAAGTTCCTCCGCAAAGTGTCATGAAATTGCTCTGGTAAGTAAAACTGGTCATTCAGCCGCTGCCTGTTTTAGTAAAATCTAAAAATCTAGTAAAAATACAAGCTTTTGTCATAGCTGGCAGAAACTTCTGGGTTATTTCAATCAATTTGAAGTCTTCCTAATCAAAAAAGCACTTTTCAAACACACTGCAGGCATGCTCAGCAAACAATCCTTCAAACAGTAGTCAAAAGAACAAATATTTGTTCTTTGCTCCCACCTCTTTTTTCATTCCATTCAGCTGTTCTTGTCCTGCTTACTGCCTATCTGACCATCTGTAGCCCATCAGTTCATCACTTCAACAACAAAGACACTAGAAATGTGTCCTCTCTTTTTTGGGAAAATTACATAAAATCTTAATTTCTTTATTCATCTTCAACAGACAATGAAAAACAACTGAACTATATGCTTGTATTTAAAACAAAGAGAAGAGTCACTCCTGTGAGGTCAACACACTGCAAGTACTGCAATTATTGCTGGATACGCTAAATCACTTATCCAGCTCATGTGTTGGACAGCTTGGTTTTTTATGTTTTGATCATAAAAATGTTTACAATGTTTAAAATATGTGCACATCTGGGATAGACTGATGCTTAAAATGTACAAAATACACAATAACGCAGTTTAATGAAGGACTTTTTTGTGGTCTTGGCAGTTCTTCAATAATCACGGGTTTAGTATACCAAGCTAATTGGGCTAAATCGAAAATACCCACAACGACCGACCAGTGCATGCTGGGCCTGGCTAAATTCTAAAACACCAACAGCTGACCTCCCAGCTGTGTTTTTAACAATTACCTTGTGCAAGGAACCTCTATGCAAAACCTTCCAGTTTTATTTATTAACTCAACAACCTCTCATGACTTCAAACAACTCATTCTGCTCAGTGGCTGAGAACTTTGAACACAATGAGAGAAACAAGCCAAATGGACTGGTTATAATCTGCATTCAGAGCAAAGGCAAAGAGAAGCTGATCCAAGAGGACTACATGGAGCGAAGGGCTCACAGTGCAACATCTAAATAACCTGTTTTAGCTCTCTTTCCAGAGGAGACACAAATCACCAGTGTGTTCTGTAGCAATGTAACACTTTGCACACACAATGCTGTGTGTAAAAACTGTGCCAACTCTCTGTTTGACTCCATGTTTGTGGCAGAAACTGCTGTCAAGTCTGTATTGTTGACAGCTATGTGTTGTCTGACTTAGCGGACTGCTGCATGAATTCCATGAGCACACTCTGTGTTTGTTGTCGTTGTTCGTTTGGTTTTTTCTTCTTCTGCGATTAATTGTAACCAGTTTTAAAATGGTAACATTTTAAATGCACTGTTTCTACATTAGCAGTGCATGTGTGTTTCTGTCAGAAAAGTTGAGCTCAACAGCTTTAATGGAGTGAATGATGCATGAGTTAACATTGTACTTGCTTAATGCATTATCCACCCACTGTAATGCTAACAGCATGACACACACAGGTTTAGAAGGAGGCAGAAAGAAGCAAATATTTTTTTAGCATTACGACAAAGTAATCCAAAGCTTTACCAAGGAGATCCTTTACATATTGTGATAAATGATTTAACCTATGTTAGCATACATAAATGAACTGATATTAGACACAAGTGGTGCAAACAAGCTTCTTTTGAAGGGTGGGTAGGGACTCCATTTGTCATAGGGTGAGGAGTTCAGTCCTTCAGTAGGAACTTGAAGTAGAGCTGCTACTACTCCACATCAAAAGGAGCCAGTTGGGTGGTTTAGGTATTTGACTGGGATGCCTCCTGGGCGCCTCCTAGGTGAGGTGTTTTGAGCATGTAAAGGAGACCCCAGGCAGAAACAGGACACGCTGGAGAGGCTGTGTGTCATGGCTGCTTTGGAAACTTCACGGTCTCTGTCTGGATAAGCGAGCAACAAGGGTGATCTGTGCTCCTCTGCTTAGACTGCCTCCCTGTGACCCAGACTTGTGCTGGTTGAGCAGCAGAAAATGTTTAACAGCTAATCAGCTAACAGAGTATCAAGTCCTAATAGCTGGCTAGTTCTTGTTTCTTTTTAACATTCAAGATGTTTTTATACAGTTTGACAGCAACAGGCTAAAAAGATGCATTAGCTAACCTGACAGTTGTAGTTTGTCTACAAAAATGACAATGCTTAGCCTCAGCAGGCTTCCAATACTTTGGCGGAAGCTCTGCTCATTATCAAGCTTGCCGTGACATTGACGTTCAACACATTTCTCAAATTCAGTTTCTTGACACTGTTCTCATAGCTTGAGTATAGCTGTGGTGGTGGTAAGATATCATTATTGCACAGCATGATCCAATAAAGATAACTGCACACCTCACTTCTCTCCCACTCATTCTCGCTCTTATGGAGCAGCTGTCCAAAAAAATATCCACCAAGTCATCTTCACTGATAGCAAAGCTCTTTGAGATAAGAGCACCAGTCTGTGATGTGATGTGTCTCTTTAAAATTGCTTTGAATGGCTCCATTGCTGATGCTTTGGATTGGATTTAATAGCTTTTGTGTGGCAGGTAAACAAATTGGATGAAAATCTCAAGTTAAGATGAAAGTCAAGTTAAGCTTCTCCATGCATACATCTGTGTGAGTGTGTGTGCATGTGTGTAACTCATCAATCGGTAACAGTAGCATATGTAACAGTGCTTCTTGTTAGTGCAACTTTGATTAATATATAGTGTATAGTACATATGCTACTGTCTATGATGACACTGAATTTCCATTCATGATCCCTCATATGAAGTAAATGCACAGCAGCTGTCTCCTTCAGTCCAGCGCTTGTGTGTATCTGCATGTGAATGTTAATTAGTGTATGCACGTGTGTGTGCGTGCATTTCAATTTGTCTGTCTATGTGGAGTCTTGAGTGTTGCACAGAGGCAGCAGAGCAAAGCCACACTGCTCACTGCATTGCAGATACTTGGCCCTGTGTGGCATGGCACAGATAGATGTGTGTGAGCAGGCCTCCGTGCTCTGACTGTACAGCCAAACAAAAACAAAATGGCAGTGTGTCAAGATAGCTCTGCGGTCAACAACAGGCTAATCATGGAAATCTGATACTACCTGTTTCCTCCCTCTCTCCCTCAGTCTTTCCTCGCACGGGCTCGTACAGTCACATAAACACACACTCCAGTAGCTCATTTTAAGTGCACCTGCTCTGTGCAGATAGGCCCGCTATACCTCTGCTAATCTGTCCGTGTGTCAGTCAGCCCTGCATGGCCAATAAAGTCCCCCCAATGCTTCATGTTCTCTGTTCAGATCGCATTCACAGGACACCTCCAGGCTTTGCCAAATAAATAGCGCTAAGTATCAGGCCTCATCCCGTCCCCTGGCCATCTGGCTCAATAACAGAGAAATTCATTACTCTCCAGGTGATAGCTTCAGCACACTCTCTCTGGATTGACTTTGTATCCCTGCAGGCTTCATTCTGACACTGGAGATTATAATCACAACCTGGCTGCTAATGTGAATGTGAATGCTGAAGCCACTGCTGTTGCTCATACCAACAGTTCATGTCTGTGACATTATCATCCCTACAAATTCTGCTTGCACTGCAACAAAAAGGTACCTCTCTCCCTCTGTGTCTATATGTGTGTGTGTGTGTGTGTGTGTGTGTGTGTGTGTGTGTGTGTGTGTGTGTATATATATATATATATACACACACACACCTACACATATACATACACACACAGTGCAGTGCTGATGAAAGTATCACCCGGTAGGGTTAGAGTGAATGGATTATATTACATCGGGAACCCTCCTAATCCCTTATCCAATCGGTTCAGCTTTAGCTTTCCACCATAAATAAATAAATGTATAAATTATACACCTGAAATTAAAACCCATGTTTACTATGTACAGGATATGATTAACTGTTCCCTTTTTGCAAACAGAGGTGAGGTCAAAGAGGAATTTGTTATAATCATCATAATATATTAGGGGTGCAACGATACACAAAATTCACGGTTCGATATTTTTTCGATACAAAAAAATGTTCATGCCTTTTTAATTTGTCATTTATTAAAATTATAAATATATATTTTAACTCAAAAGTACAGTTTTTAAATTTAATGTTGCTGAAACGAAAAAATAAATCTGATCGAGAAATCACTCATCTTTGGAAAAGAGAGTTTATTACAGAGAAATGGCTCTTTCCAAAATAAAAGCTATACTATACGCTTCTTCTGGGCTATATTCTCAGCAGCATATTAAACATATCAGGTCCCCATAAGGAGGATCACGTGCTAACAGCTGTAGCTCGTAGTATTAATAATACTGTTATCTCTGTAAAAATAACTTGGTGGGGATTTGGGGGGTGATTTTTTTTCCTGGCTTCAAATAGGATACACTTTATGGGTGTTGTAGGTCTTATCCAGCTTCACCAAAATACTTAATGTTCACACACACTTAGATTGCTTTATTCGTGTACAGTGCATCCCCCCTCTCACAAACTCAGATTTGCATAGGAGGAAGCCCCCATCCATAAAAGCATGGAAATGCTCATCAGTGATTTATGGTGCAGGTTCTGCAGGCATAGGTTACTTCTCTCTATCTGCTCTGTCCAGTTCTAAGTGACCCTTGAGCGCCGTCACAGAGTTTGCTAACTTGCTAATTTATATTTAGCAAGTTAGCAATTCAGGCTAGTGTTCCATATGGTTTCCCATGAAAACTATGAATATTATAGTTGTTGCTTTATATGTGAACAAATAAATTACAGAAATGTTTATGCATTCATGGATAGAAACATGTTTAAATCTGAAAGAATCTTATATAAATGCTTGTCTTGGTTATGGAAAAATAAAAGACCAAACATTCCCACACTATATGTACGACCCTTGCTTAAGACATAAACCTAAACAGGTGATTTAATCCCATTATCAACAGCTGCAGTGTATGCTGGCAGAACAATTTTTTATCATCTCAATCACATTTTAGAATTTGCTCTTTGTCATGTCACTTGGAAGTATACAGTGGTGTGCAAGTACCCATAATAAGACTATTTATATGCTGGCAAAGCCCACAGCTCTGCTGAATAAAGCATCCCAATAATGTTTACATTTATTTAGTAAAATCTTCACATAGATGCTGGCACTTCATACACCATTTGACAATAGCACCAGGTGGTGAAAAACATCATTTAAAACAAGCGTAATTCATGGCATATGTCAGGTAACATTAATATTTGAAACCCCATTAATACAAAATGTGTTCTGTCAGTTCCACCTCACAGGAATTTAAATTTCTCTTCATGTGCATATAATTAATGTGCATTTCATAAGGTTCTTTCTCACCTTACATATAGAATCATTTGAAGGTATTTTTCGATTTATTTGTTAATTAGATGTGATCAGCTGATGCAACCATCACCGTGTAAACTGACTTTGGTTTCATGGAAGCAGCATAGTATTCAGCAAGTATTCTGAAAATTTTCTGTCCTAATTCTACATTTCTCCACTAATCATACTGGAACAATCCTAAAAGAGTATTTAGACGTATAATATTCAACTCGTTAGAGAACTTAAAGAGTGATTCAGTAGGGCCTTTTATCAAGTTATATTTTAGAACAACAGTGTTGGAACTTCTTATTCTTATTCATGGAGCATTCAAATTAACTTGACAATATGAATAGTTTACTGTTCCTTAGAGACTCTTAGTAAGGTTTTACAGAAAATCCAATTACTGATCTTCTGATGATGCCTGAGCATACACAAATGAGCTATGGGAGAACATAATTTCAGCAATATGCACATAAAGAAGGAGAGAGTACATGCAGAGAGCTAAATAACTGTAACTTAATATTTTTCACTGTACTGGCAAACATGATCCCTACGAGGTCTCTTTGAGTGAAAAACTTAATCTGTAGTTTTTGCAGTAGAGCTACATTGGAGCCAACAAATACAAACTTTATGCAGGTTGAGGCTGACAGTATGCCTTGTACTGAATAAGAGCAGCCTTACCCTGCAAATGCTTTCAGTTTAACTTCATCAATTTCAACAACAAATTTTATATTAATAAAATAATAGGTTGAACTTTGGTTACAACTGCATATTAAAGTGGTAATATTAGGATAACAAGGCAGAAACAAGAACGTAATAATGTGGTCATTTCTAAGTTATTACCACTCAGTTACTAAAGTAATAACAGTTAATAACCAAGTAACAAGAGTGGTAACAAGAGTGGTAACAGTTGAGTAATATTACACTAATGTTTATGTAACTGGATAATAAGGGTCCAAAAAACTAGAGGTAAAAATATGAAAATAAAAACATTCCCATGAAGCAAAACCAAGTAGTAATATTAGCATACCATGGTAACAATAAGCAAATCTGCTAGAAATATGAAGGCCATGTCTGTGACTTTGAATTTTCACATTTTTATGGAGTTTAAATTGTAATAATATTATAATAACGAGATAATACTGGCTATTTTAGCATATTTGGTTAGTATTACTATGTTATAATGTGAAAAGGTTACCTTAGGTTCCCAACATTCCCAACTAGTTTAATGCTCTGGATTAATAAATGGAAATTTGCTAGTTTCTGTTTAATAAGCAGGAACTAGAGCTGCAAAATGCAAAACTAGTATATAAATTTCAGTGTAATATTACTTTACTGTAACCACTGTTGTTACCATAATATTACTGGATATTAACATTATTAAGTGTAATTACATTCTTAGTTCTGCTTTGTTACCCTACTATTACAACTTTATTAGCAAACTGTGATAGAAAGTGCTACCAAACGATACTTATATTTTCCTAACTTCTACAACTTGTACGTTCAATTTTTTCCTTTAGTCTAGCGTGTCCTCTAAGTGATAATATCAGTCATTTGTCCTCCCATCTGATACAATCCATGTAAGCATGCCTATAATGACATAAGGATGATTGTACTTCAAGATGTGATAAAAATCACAGGGAGTACCCAACGTTTGACTTGGAAAAAGGAGTTTGTCTGTTCCGGCGGTATTTTTACACATCGCTTTCTTTTTGCATCAAAAGATCATGTATTGGATTAAAACCCCAAAATGGAATTTGCAGTGTTAAAAATGTCCATTAGAATGTTACATTTTCTAAGAAAGAACTGAGCTGAGTTTTTCCTTATCTGAAAAGCAATGCCAGTGCATGCAGCTATTCTCACAGCTTCTACATGTCACTTGCTTTAAAATGTAACTTTAGATCCTAAAAAGGTCTATTAATGGAAGCCTTGTCTCAGAAGGGTTTAGATATAGATATGATTTTTATTGAATTTTTCCATCTATATGAGGTTTTTCTCACAGTCATCATGGATAACTTGTCAACACACAGAATAAAGTGTTACCAGTGACATGCCATCAAACATTAATTAACAGGGACTAACAATGATAACTTGACATGAAACGATATCGCAGAGAGTGCAAAAATGCAACATTTAAAGAGAAAAAGACTGTTAAACAGGACACGATTCATGTCTTCTACATGTACACACACACAAACTGACACACACACAGATGGTATGATCAGTTTGTTAGCCCCCACCACTACCCTTACATGGAATGCAGAGTGAGTTTCCTTAATTAAGTTGAGAAGAAGCTATTACTTTTGGGACAGACTCAATTGTCCTCGCTCTGTGGCACCAGTGGCTGTGGGCTTCTAATCACATCATACAAAAAGAGAGAGGGAGATAGAGAGAGAAAGCGTGAGTGCTTGTCTGCCAACAATTAACCCTTCATCTAAGACTTCCTACTGTTAATATGGTCTTTGAGGAGAGCGACTTTCAGTTTAATTTAAAATATTTAAAATATTCACAAGATCACATGCTGCACTAGAGAGGTAGATTATTTAAGGATCATTTCCTTTATGGCCTTAAAGCTGTATATTTTTTGCCTATTATTATTATATTATTAACTTTTGTGCAGAAAGAAAGTCATGCAACAAGTAAAAACACAAGTGTTCCTTTGAGGTTTGTATTTCTGACCATAAAATTAATGTTACTGTAATCTTAACTCTCTTTCTGGCTCAGTTTTCTTCTCCACCATTTCATGGAAAACTTGTATTTAATGTTTCAATTCCTGCAACAGAGTGGTTTACCTTTTTTTTCTGGCAGATGTTGATGCCAGCTGCCTGTTGTTGCTGCTTCCGGTCCGGGGACCTCATGTAACCCTCAGCATAGCTCATCCAACCTTTAATCTAATCAGTCAGAATAAGTGCAAACACCTGTGTAGGTTGGTAAGCTGGCACAACATAATGATTAATCAAGTCTTGTTAGGCTCTTTGGGATAGTGCTGACCTGACGGGAAATATTGGCTTTGCTATCACTGACTGAACTTTAGCCAGAAGTGTTAACAAACTTGACATTTTCAGTCCACAGACAAGAGACCAAAATAAAATTTTGCACCATGTGATGGAGTGTTGATGTAAGGAATGAAGAGAATTCAACAGTGAGGGCAATGCTGCGGCATGATAATGAACTGAAATCACAGAAACTCAGGAAGGTATCAAAAGCAAACAAGTTGCTACAGCTATGATGGTGTTTTCCAACTAAATATGCAATAAAATGCTGTTCTTAGAAATGTGCAATTAAAGACATAATCTACCAGAAATTACATTTTGAAAACAAATCAAGCACTTGAGCACAGAGCGTTTCAGAAAAACCCAATGTGGCAATTATAACAACTGTATGGAAACAGAGAATAACAAATTGCCCATGTCTTTGAAAAGGTTTTCATTTGTTGCTTAGCAACTAACTGAACACATGACCGACATTTCCCCTGTACATTTGGTGAATGCCACCAAATCTTTGAACACTGATGCTCCCCATAGGACATGGGGACTCCATTGTGTGTTGCTTACTGCAGACTGGGGTCACTGGGAGGCTGTATAGGTTTATTAAGTATTAGTCTTAAAGCAGAGTGTTGCAGTCCCCTGATGGCTTTCTGTTCTTCTGCAATTGCAATAATGTATTTGCTGTAGTGACAAAAACCACACTACCAGCTTTAACCCCACTGGAAGAAGAAATGCACCATTCTGTGTTTCTTTTCCGTCTTTTTCCCTTGTTTGTTTATGCCACATCTGCATGAATATTAACTTGATTTGGACTCAATCAACAGTAAATAAACACTATTTATAACATCTGTTAACCATGACTGCAGTTTGCTCCCGGGTTGGCCACAGCACAATGCAAGGCAAGTGGAAAAACCAACATGACAGTGAGTTAATCTGTTTTCCATGGAGTCCAAATTCTACAAAACACACCACAAGTCTCAAACATGGAAGCATAACATATGTAGCCTGAGGTCATGACAAAAGATAGCTAAACACACTGAACCAAATATCTATTATTTTCTCAAAGGCATGTCACCTGCTGAAATCTCAATCATATGTCAGAGAAGAGCAACAGAAAGTTAATCTCACACTTTAGGTTTTTATTTTATTTCTTCTTTTGTGCAACTCTGTCCTGTCTCTCTCTCTTTTGTTCTGTGTTTAATCTCTATCTTGCTGGTTCATGTATTTTTTCCATGAATGTCCCTCTCTGAGGACAGAATTGTGAATCAAAACAATAGGTGAGCATTTACTAGCAGTTTTAGTGTATTAAGCTATACACTAAATTACATGACAAGCATAGTAACAACGTGGTACAGAAGTCCAAGCTGCTGCATGAGCATGTAAAACAAGCAGGGACATTTGGTTTCATACTTTGACATGTGATGGTTCCATAACAGAAGGACCAGTCCAAATGTCTGACTTCTATAATAGAAATGAAATGCAGTGGGTGAGTGCTTTCTTTGAAGTGTAATGGATTAAGGAATGTTGAGAAAGTAATACAGCAGACAGACAGAAACCAAATCCACCTTGAATTTAAATAGATCAGAATCAGAATCAGAATCAGAATCAGAATCAGAATCAGAATCAGAATGGGGTTTATTGCCAAATGTTGAGCAGGTTTACAACATTAGGAAATTGCTGCGGTGCTTCAGTGCAAACATGGTGTCATAAATAACACTTAAATATACATGGTAAAAATAAAAGTAGGGATAAGAATTAAAAGTGCTACGTGGAAAGATATGTGCATGAGATATACATGAGATATATACATGAGAGTAAGAATTAAGAGTGCTATGTTGAAAGATATATACATGAGTGCAGGTGGTGATCAGTGCCAAACATGGAATGATACAGTGAACACAGCGTAGGGTCATGTGTTAGTGGCGGGGACAGTCATATGGTTATTGTTCATGTGTCCAACAGCAGAGGGGAAGAAACTGTTCTTATGGCGAGAGGTTCTGGTGCGAATGGACCGTAGCCTCCTGCCTGAGGGGAGCAGGTCAAACAGACTGTGTCCAGGGTGAGAAGGGTCAGCTGAGATCCGAGCTGCACGCCGCAATGTCCTGGAGGTGTACAGGTCCTGCAGAGATGGGAGTCTGCAGCCAATCACCTTCTCAGCAGAGCGCACAACACGCTGCAGCCTCTGTTTGTCCCTGATAGTGGCTCCAGCGTACCACACGGTGATGGAGGAGGTGAGGATGGACTCGATGATTGCAGTGTAGAACTGCATCATCGTCCGTGTTGGCAGGTTGAATTTCTTCAGCTGCCTCAGGAAGTACATCCTCTGCTGGGCTTTCTTGATGACGGAGGTGATGGTGGGCTCCCACTTCAGGTCCTGGGTGATGGTGGTACCCAGGAAGCGGAATGAGTCCACAGAGGTGATGGGGGTGTCAGTCAGGATGATGGGGGGGAGTGGGGCTGTGTGCTTCCTGAAGTCCACAATAATCTCCACTGTCTTCTGGGCATTCAGCACCAGGTTGTTGTGGCTGCACCAGGACACCAGACGTTCAACCTCCCTCCTGTAGGCAGACTCGTCCCCGTCCGAGATGAGTCCAATAACGGTGGTGTCATCTGCAAACTTGATTAGCTTGACAGACTGGTGGGTGGAGGTGCAGCAGTTGGTGTACAGGGAGAAGAGCAGAGGAGAAAGAACACAGCCCTGAGGGGAGCCGGTGCTGATGGTCCGGGAGTCCGAGACAATCTTTCCCAGCCTCACATGCTGCTTCCTGTCCGTCAGGAAGATATCATCCTTTATAACTTCAAAGATGTTTTTTTTTCCTTTACCCAAAAAGAAGTGAATTAACCAGAAACAGTTGCCACAACTTTTTTTTTTTTGACAAATCATCTATCAGTTTGTCAAATATACATTATATCCCACAGAGTCCATAGGAGACACATTAAGGCATCTGGACAAATGATGCTTGCACCAGATGTGATACAAAAGTCATCAGCTGGGCTTCACATCAGTTACTGCATGTTTTGAGTGGTCCAGATGTCTCAGCACACTTGACATCTGGCCCAGGTAAAGGAGGAATCAAATTCACCCTGAGATAATGGCATCAGTTAGGACCAACTGTGGCCCACAGAAAGCTGTAGATGTGGAACTTTACAAATCAGATATATGACATATATTTATTACTTCAAGTAATTTTGTGTACCAAGATAAAGTCAGGCATATAGAACACAGTACAGTGACATCTATGTCATATATAGATAAATAAAGTATTTTTTGGGTAAACGTTTAAATATTATCAGTGTTACGAGGAAAATAACAGACTTTGCACAGTATTAGCCGTAGCTTTAAATGCACAGCAGCAGCTAATCAGTTCAAAAATATGTTTACTAAACACAAAACAATTCATAATGCTTTATAGTTTACCTAAGGAAATACCTTATACATTTATAGTTTTACTGAATAAAGATTTTCAGGCTATTATATTTATTAATGGGTTGGTTTTTTTTACTGTATTATGCTGAAAAGTGAAAGGAAGTGTATGGAAATGCATATATGCAAAGGAAGAACATATTGGTTGGTATAAACAAGCAAAAAATAAAAAAAAAATAAAACAAGAAAAAGCTGTGTGGCCCAGACAGAAAATGACACGCTCTATAATCTTGGGCAGTTCAGTGTAGATCAGCTCAGCCAAAACCCATTTTAGTTTCTGGATGTATTTTCCATTTTCTAAATGCACTACTAGCTTTCAGAGTGCAGGACAGATGCATTATCTTAATATGGGCTATAAAATTCAATGAAGCAATGACTTGGTAAAGCAATCGCTCACTGTGGTCGGACAACAGACAGATGTCATTTTAAGTACCCTGTACAGGAAGTAGGTCATACTGTGGTGGGATATTGCTTTGTTTTATACAGCTTTTTCAAATTGTTGTTAATGAGGTATGCCAGTTTGGAGAATTGCTGAGCCGTGTCATCATCCAAACTGTTACTCAGTGGTTAAGCATGAAAAAGCTCAAGATGTGAGTGGCTGCATAATAAAGGTATTATTGTATTAAATTGTATTAAAATCTGCTAATTAATCTTGATCTTTTGAATGTTTCACTACAGAAATCAGACTAAAACAAACAGATAAACACCTGGAAACGTGCAAAATTTTGTGGTCAAGAACACAATACAGTGACCAATGATGATATGTTGTATAAGCTGACAAGTCAAGACTCTGTCCTCTTTTCTACCCAAGTTTTACTTTGATGATAGGCTCTTGATTTCTTAGTGTTTGTCACACCGACCCATTCTCATTCGGGGAGCATCAAGAACTGCCATTTTGTCAAAGCTGCTGGCATCTCTGAGACACCGAAGGGCACAAGGTGTCCTTGACAGTGAAACACAGCAACAGACAGTTTCCACTTTAAAATAACGATGAAGTCAATGTCAGGAGTGTGTTTTGGTGAATCAGAGTACATTTGGATCATCATTGTGGGTTTTTTTAAGCTTTCTTTTCACGGCTTTTTTGCTGTTTAGTTTTGAGTTGACTTGAGTTTTACTTGGAATAAAAGTACTTGGTTATGGTTTGAGCATTTTGATATGGATTACAATACCTCGTTTCTTTACATTAATGCTGCACAAAAAAACAAAAAAAACAAAACAAAACATTAAAAATTCCTTCAAAAAAGCTGCACCAAAGGGTGCCCAGAGGGTTGTGACAGCTCTTCTACCTTGGCCGAGCCTGCTGAATTCTTTCACCTATTGTTTTCCTGTATTGCCTTGCAGGTTCCTGGTAAGTAGAGTTAATCAGTGCAACTGGGAGCACCTAGCCAGTCTGCCTGGAGCATTTAAAAGTTGGTAGCATCAGCTTTAACTCCTCCATTCAACCCAGTACGATCCCATCTGTTTGGCTTGCTTCAGTCTTGTTATTTTAGGTTTTCCAACACTGAGGATTGTGTCAGTTTTTCTCATTTCACCTGCCTATTTGTAAAAAAAATAATTCCCTTCTCCTTTCTGTGTAATTTCCCAGTCTCCAAATACAGTGAATGCAGTCCCCACAGAATCCTGAGCTCCCTCTTTTATGACCACAACTATTGTGAAACACAAAACAACCAAATAATCACTCCAAGTGCACACAAATATCCAAACTTCCTGTCTTGCACATCCTTTGCTTCTTCTTCTCTCTCTGCTTTTTTACTGACTCTATACACACACTAAGAAACACACACCTTGTCTTTGATCCTAGCCAGCAAAGGGAGGCACCAGGTGGAGGAGATCCATCACAGTGACAGAGGCGGCGTGCTGGAGCGGTAGCAGAACAGTCATGTGTGGCTGTGTCTTTGCCTTTTGAAACAACCTTGTCAGTCATTCATACAGGAGACACACAAGCCCTGTGAGGCACTGTGTGATTTTATTCACATGCATTTTTTAAATCTTTTGTTAAAACACATCAGTGCTTCAGAAAATGGACCAAAGGAAATTTATTCCTTTGGCAGCCTTGTATAACAGAAAGCATACATGCTTTGCTGTTATAAACCCTACTATCCCTCAAGAGGTGCCTTATTTTGCATTAAATGATACACTAGTAAGTAGTTTTTCTCTACCCTTAAGCTGTGACCATAAACAGGGCTCATGCTGACAAATCTGATATGTGACACATAATTTCACCTTTATTGTCACGCTCTCATTCTATGCAAACATTTCTCCCATCTTAACAGGAACCTTTAAAGCTCCTTATGATCACCAAACTGATTATGTTAAGCAGCTTTTTTTTTCTTCAACCAGGGTAGAATCTGAACATTGAGCTTTTTTCACATTTCAAGACCAACATTCGTCCATAAACGTTGCTAAGAAAAGTAGCCACTTACCAGAAATTAAACATCAGTAGGGACTTTTTGATTTGTTGCACAGCAGTCAATCCCGACTTGGTATTGAATCCCAAGCTCCACAGCTGGGGACATTTTTTAACTGTTTGTGGTTTATTGTATCAGTAATGTGATCATAGATCCTTTTATTTATTTATTTATTTATTTATTATTTTTTATTCATCTGAATAAGAATAACCCCTAGAAGAGTTTACTGCAAGATTTAAATATAATAGCAAACCAACAGTAATATTAGCAAGCAACATTTCTACTATAAGCATTAATAGTTGTATAATTATATCGGGCGATCGTGGCTCAAGAGTTGGGAGGTCGCCTTGTAATCGGAAGGTTGCCGGTTCGAGCCCCGGCTTGGACAGTCTCGGTCGTTGTTTCCTTGGGCAAGACACTTCACCCGTTGCCTACTGGTGGTGGTCAGAGGGCCCGGAGGCGCCAGTGTCCGGCAGCCTCGCCTCTGTCAGTGCGCCCCAGGGTGGCTGTGGCTACAATGTAGCTTGCCATCACCAGTGTGTGAATGTGTGTGTGAATGGGTGGATGACTGGATATGTAAAGCGCTTTGGGGTCCTTAGGGACTAGTAAAGCGCTATATAAATACAGGCCATTTACCATCATTTAAAGTAAAAGTATAACTGTAAATCCAGAGACATCATCTCTTCAGTGTGTCCTGGTTCTGCATGGAGTTCAGGAAGTATCCTGGTCCAATTCCAAAACCACCTCAGCTGTGTCATTTCAAAACTGAGAAGTACCAGCTGTACTCTGAGGCCCTCCTGAATGAGCTCCTCGCCCCATCTCTAAGGCTGTGCACAGACACCCTTCACAGGTGATCTTATTCTTTCAGTCATGACACAGAGCTCCGGACCATAGGGAAGGTTAGGAAGTCTGATCAGCTGTCAGACCAAGTCCTCTGTCACTGCCTCTCTCCTCTCACTTGTGAATGAATACCATGATACTTAAAGGCAGTTAGCAACTAATTCCAAACCCAGAACAATGAATATGAAATGCTTTTTAATAAGGTTACTCCACCCTTTTCAAACTGACTGCCATGGCCTCAGCCTTGGAGGGCCTAATTCTTGCCCCAGCCACTTTACACTCAGCTGCAAATCACCACAGTGCAAGGTGAAGGTCATGATTCAATGAAGCCAAGTGAACCACAGCATCTGTCAAAAACAGAGACAAGATCCTGAGGCAGTTGAACCCAACAACTCAACCAAGAAATTCTATCCATAGACAATATCAACAGAATGAGTGACAAACAGCAGCTCTGGCTGAGGTCAACACCCACCCAAACAACTGGGATTTGTTGCTGGCAACATAATCGAACTCCCATTATAGTAGTACGAGGACTGACAAAATATATAAACAACGAAATAAAAACTACAGACAGTCATAGCACATAATTACCCTTACGCTTTCATAAGGGTATGCTAGCGTTTGATCGGATCAGAGAGTTGTTACCTTCCTGTTTTTAGCCAAGCTTTGGAATGTCACATCAGCTTTTGATGGTCTTCACTCCTAGGATGGTCATTGCTGTTTGGATTGAGGTTTGTAATGTTGCAACATCAGGTTTCCTTTTTATGTGTGGTATAAATAAGACATTTATCTGTAGCTCTGACGTCAAAGCCAGTCTTTTAATAATTACTCATATAGATGATAACGAAGTTTTTCTTCTTTCAAATGAAAAGGCCCCTATTTCCCTTGATACTGTGATAGACTTAATTTAGGACTAATGACAATCAATAGCTGACTAAATAGCATAATTTATTAAAACTTCACAGTAGAATTGACTATTTTTAATTACGATCCCATGGAAAATCAAGAAAATCTGTATTTTAAAAAGTAATTAAACAGAAAAGGAAATTGATTGATTGGCAAACTAATAAAAAAGTGGAACTATCTAAAAATATGAAGCACCTATTAGATATGGAAATATCTATATATATCTCTAGGTTCTGCACAAACCCAGTCAGTGAGATGAAAAAGTAAAAAAGTAAAAAAAAGTACCAGAATTTAAAGTTTACAATAGGGAAAGTATGTATTATCATTATTACATGTCCATGCTTCACTGCCCCCCCACCCCCGCACCCAAATTGCTAGGTGCCCACAAGATATTAACCAAGTCATTGTTGGTAATTCATAGTTATCTACTGAGCATTCATTCACATGCACTCTTTATACCAGCATAAGGGGAAAGGTGATATGGAGTAGACCAGGGGGGCTATCCTACAGTGGACCAGCAGGCCGTTACACACTTTAATCTGGGATGACAATGCATTACGTTCTCAGCAAGCAGAGCTTCCTGGGTTTTAAATTATAACACCTGTAAATAATTCACCTGCCCTGGTTCTGAAAAGGTTAATGAGGTAATTCAACATGCGCATGGACAGCATTAAAGCACATCAACATTGTTCAGACTGAGGGACCTCCTTATCCCGACCTAAGGCAACGGATGTCCGGCAGATTCGTCATTCCTACAGATGGAAATAAGGACTGACTTATCTTCCTGGTGACGGGAACATGGAAGATGAATTTGATTCATGTTACATTAGCTCCAGCCACAGAGCATTTACAACCATCCACTGGTTATTTTCTGCTATTGGCTGGTTGCACCTGTTCCTCTTCTTTCGTTCCATGTCAGTGGAGGTGACATCAACTTTCCCTTTGTTAAAGACACACACATTATCATTATAAATTCCCTCAAAAGTAGCCTTAAAAACCATGTGGAGCTCCTGAGATAATACGTCAACACAGTCCAAAAATGTAAAGTTCCAGACCATGAAGCAGAGACAGACAGCAGGGAAAATCAGAGGTGTGGACTCGAGTCACATGACTTGGACTCGAGTCAGACTCGAGTCA
>NW_005187512.1:1506361-1514316 GCF_000239375.1 Pundamilia nyererei | reverse complement strand
TGACTTGAGACTTGAGGATAAAGACTTGAGACTTACTTGAGACTTGACTTGAGACTTGAGGATAAAGACTTGAGACTTACTTGAGACTTGCAAAACAATGACTTGGTCCCACCTCTGGGGAAAATAAAACAAACCAGTAAGTCATTTTCTTTATACTGGTTGAAGTTCTGGGTTTCCATAAGTGAACCATGTTCTACATAATATGTAATCTCCCAATTTCCTTGAAGTCTACATTGATTATTCTTAGTTGACATGGGCAGTGGTTGTAGCGCAAGTATATTTAAATGAACGAGGGGGAATTTTACAAAAAAAGTTCAAATAGTTAAGGATTTAAAGGATCTGCAGTGTGTGGATTGTTCAAGAAATCGAATCACATGTGAAATATTTAGGCTATGTGACTGTAACCTCTTCATATCAAAATCCCTTGACATTAGATTGTCCAGATTCGAGAGAGCTTCTGCAGCAGCTATCCCTAATAAAATTCATTCAGGTGTGTTTCATTTGCGTTCCACAAAGCAGCTTCACTGTCTGAAGATTATGTATTTGCTGACTGCGAGGAGGGGATCATTTCAGAGGCCACTGCTTGCTGGTGTGGAAAATCACTGTTAAAAATTCCGCATCGAGAAGCAAAATAAACACGCAGACATCCATCAATTACCTTTTCTTTGGGGATTTACCCCCCCCTGCTCAGTGGTAGAATGGAGGTATCATTTTCATAGCACAAGCAAATGCCTCATATTTTTTTTTCCATATAGCGTGGCTTTAGAATGCATCTGATTTCTGAAGAGCATTTGCGATCATTCATTTCCATCTATGTCTCACAATCGCCCTTGCTCCTAGTTTTCCAAATAAATATGAAGATGATGATTGATTTTTTTTTCAGAAGGAGACATAGTGATGGTTGGATCACAGATAAATAAAATACTAACTTGACAGTGGCACGACAAGCCTAACAAGAAAAGTATCGGCTTCAAGTGCAAAAAGAAATGCTTAAAATCTAAATATTCAGTTTGGTGTTCCTTTTGTAAGAAATTGTAACATCTAATTTAGTTGTCAGAATTTCAAAATGCAGTTCCCTTAAATTTTCCTTCACTTTGCTTCGGAATTGTTTATTATAATTTATACATTAGTGTTAATAATGGCACAGATTCTGATACATAGTGTTTTTCTTCCTTAGAAGTACGGGAAACTGTATGAACGTTGTATATGTTTGTAATTCCAGTGTGATGTGCTTCACCAGGCAACATGCATGCCTTACCTAATCAACCCCATGTCTAGGTTGGTGCTACAGCAGCAGAGGACTTTTGCAACTTTCATCTAGTTTAATTAGGTACATTTAGTTTAAACAGCTACATTCTTCTTTTATTTTTACTTATTCATTTGTTTTTTGCTCTCTTGTTTTCAGCAAATACATCTATTCTGGAACCACAGGGCCAAAGAAAAGCAAAGCTCACTGTAAGTCATCATGGTGCAAAATTTGGCGTCTCTTTATCAGTGGTTTTCAAACAATATTTTTCTTTTTCCAGTTACTGTACCAAACCAGCGCACACTCGCCCCCAGATGGGTGTGGTCACTGCAAAGTTGACCCTGATCCAAAATGTGTCAGTCAAGCCAAATGGTTAACAGTCTAAACATACAGAAATGGATGTCACAGTAATGCAGTAGTGACCAATGTCACTTCACAACTGGATCATCAGCTGACTGTGGCCTCTCTGTGCAGTGTTTGCATGTTCTCCCTGTGTCTGCGTGGGTCCTGTCCAAAGTTCCCTCTAATTTTTCATGTGTCTGAGCGAACACACAAACTCCCTGAGCGGACACTTGAACCACAGTGAGCAACAGCAATAAAGCTCTGACTTGTATTATGAGTCTGTGGTCTGGGAGAGAGTCTTGACTCTCTTGTGAAAGACTTGTGTACATTATTGCTATTATAAGCTATCCATGAATGAGATAAGAATAAATAACACTTATATACACACAGAGTCCCTTTTTCACTCCAGGCAACTGAGGATCGTGTGATACAATGAGACCACAGCTTCAGCAAGCAGTGCCATCTATAGGTTCAGCCACTGCAGGCTGGAGATAATAGCTTTTTCTCTTTTTTTTTTTTTTGAAGGCATCTGAAAGGCCAATTATGCTGAGATGTTATCAGTCAGCGTCTCTTACAGAACGATGGCTTGTGTCAGATATCCACATGTGTGCAATAAACCCCGGCACACATGCGTGGAGGTATGTGGCCACACGCATAAAATACACACACCGGATACATATCTGATAGGATTTAATTGAATATTCCCCACCACACTGTCTCGTGCTGAACATGAGAAGCTCTGTATCTGTGTCTGCTATCTCACAGCTCCCTTTCTCACTGGTGGTGCCACAGCACACACATAGCTTTGTGTTTCTGCAATTGTGAGGACTTCTACAGATACAACTTTCCCAACCACAATATTAATTGAAGAGTGCAATGGAGAATTGCAGTGACTGACGTCTTTTATCTCAATAGGTTAGTCAATATAATACTGGAATATTTAAGCATGTAAGCCACCATTTAAATTGCCTGTTCAACCAACCAAGGTAACAGTTTATAACCATACAGTATGGAGCATTAGTGATGCATTAGTACATTTGTAATTGATCATTTCTTCTACAGTAAAACACATTAGTATGTAATTCATAAACAACATTTTTTTTCCGGATTAACAAGTTCATATATATTATATGTTATAACAGTATTTGCATGGTTCATATGTAGCAGATTCCCAATTTCTAAACTTAATATTCAGGTGCAAACAACTGGGAAGTGTTAAGAGAGATAAGAGGTAACTCTTTATTGTCATTGCACAGTCATACCAATAATGCACAATAGTACAACAAAATTGGAAACTGTCCCATGTCAGAACTATTACAGCACGCAATGGTTCATAGCTGGAGTACTTCAAAAGTTACTGTTTATAAAGCATTACTACTACATTAGTAATACTTTATAAAGTAGGCAAGTACTAATACCTCACCAATGCTTCTATATTATCCAACACTATATCCAACACTGTTATCCAACTACTAAATATTCAGTACAATAAAGAAAATGCAGTATGTGCCTTACTAGCAGTTCATCACAGCAGTTGACAAGTTAGTAATGTTGAATTAAATGTTTTATGGTGACTTTAACTTAAATGAACAATTAAACCCCCAAACAGTCTTTTAAAGAACTGACATGTTGACTTTCTCTGGTCTTTACAAAGCAGGCAGCACATAAACACACTCGCAGTGATGCCTCTGTGTAATTTGCAGCGTGATGTCACATGAAAGCTACCTCCAACATGCATTCAACAATACAGACATCTACAAGCTTACACACAGAATAATGGCCACCATTCATCTCCAAAGCTATTCAAAAGCCCGCTGCATTTGGACAAGTGCCCCTGTTGTATTTAGAGTTGAAGAGCTCGTTTGATGTTTTGTTTATCCTGTTTAATTTGTCATAATGAAAGGTTACCAGCTGATTCAACAGAGAACAGAGAGGTTTTTTTCTAAAGAGCCATGATTGATTTCTTCTATCCGCCCTCCTCTTGCTGCGACAAAAATTACTTTTCACTTGGATAGAAGAATGGATACTAGAGCAGAAAAGAGCAACTGAAGACATTATAAAAAGATAAAAGAAGCGTTCATCCATGGATAATGTGTTAAAAAAAAAAAAAAAAAAAAACCCTGAAAGCCCCTGAAAGCCACATATGTGTATGATGAAGCTGACATGTGCAGGCTTGCGGAAGAAAGGATTAAGGGGGGGAAACAGAGGTGTGGGAGTGAATCACGCTGTGCTTTTCTCAGTAGTAAAGGCCCCTGGACAGGCAGGAATGGACAGTCAGTGGTCACTGGCAGCATGTTGATGTGGATCTAAAATAAAATGTGTCTTTCTGAGGTTTCTCCAACTATCTGGCCTGACTCTGGAAAGCTGTGCGTGCAAGTGTGTCACTTTTCTCAATCAATATCAGCAGCCTGGATGTTGTTGTGTTTTGGTGTTCGGTTTGCCAGTCAGTCATCTGATGAACATGTCAGTAACTGAAATGCCTAGATAGGGGCACTAAATCTTTGTCTAATAAAATTGGAAATGTATTGGTGACACCCCATTAGCCTAATTGTATTAAAAGGAGCGGTTTTCAGAAAAAAAGAGAACTTCTGGTTGCAGCTGAGTTGACAGGTGCAAGATTTTTAGCTTGCTGGAGTCAGCACCATTCCACTCTAAATGATTTCCTTCTCAGCCAATAATGGCATTCATTTCTTCCAAGCTAGCTTAAAGCAAATGGGACATTTTGTTGAAGAGAAAAGAAGAAAATGGATCATGCAAGAAGAAAATGGAACAAAGTCTGAGAAACTAGAGCAGGAAATAAAAGTGCCCTGCACAAAGTGCAGTTTAAACGTGATCAAAGAACTATGCTTACCTTTGCAAATTCATACTGATGATGACATTAAAAGCAGAGATTCCTACACATTATTTACACACACCCAAGCCTTTGTAGATCATTGTTGTAGACCTCCAGCTAAATATAAAGTATATGCATATTTATGATAGGGATCATGGGATCCAGACTTCTAATGGTTTTATACACAAATCATTTGGTTTGACTTAGAAATTCTCAACATATGAAATGTGTTTTAGGTGGATGATGCAAAACTACCACAACACTAGTAATATCAACAGTATTATCTTAATGAGACTTTTTAATAAAACATATACAATACTTGGTCATAATTAAAGGCATTACTTTTACCAGACAGAAAGTATTTTATGCAGTTTATAGCATGTTTATTATCATGCTTATTTGCATGTTTTTTGTTTTTTTAAGGACACAGGATTTTGTTTCTTATTTTCAGTTTTTTAGAGACAAACTTCCAAAACAAGGCCATCATTCAACATGACATATGATCTGAAATCAAATTTGAATAAACAGTGAAAGATTGCTATTTTCACACTCTCATAAATTTCCCTTTTCCTCAGTCTGATGGAAACGCATATACAAACAAAGCTTTCTCTCTATAAAGTAAACATGCCTTTGGTAGATTCATCAGCCACTCACATACACACACACACACACACACACACACACACGGGATAGAAGCTTTGGGCGTCTGCTGCTGACTCAGGTCTGTATATTGAAAAACTGATGTTTAAAGCTCCAAATCCCTTGAGGTAGAACTGATACATTATTTATCTATTTTGTTCTCTTACAACTGATGGATCTTAAGAACACCAAACATGTTGTGACTTGCTTTGTGTTGAAGAACGTTTTTATAGGATACAATTTAATATTCTGTGTTTGATGCAGGGATTCTGATCCTACTGTAGTAGTAAATGTTTACAGTTTTCTGGCTGGCGAGCCCCATGTGGTACGTCTGTGTGTTGTTTCATATTCTCACATCATTGGATTTTTTTTCCCAAAGGCTGTTTTGAAGAACATATAGATTTTTTTTTTTTAGTTTAAGGATAATGGCTTTTTGCTCATCTGTTTTACTGCACGCCATCAGCCTGGGTTCCCAGTTAACAAATTAGCATGCTAAATCAGTGTAACTGACAAACAATGGACAGCAGCTAACACAACAGCATGACATCTAACCATAGTTTGTTTCCAATAGCAAGTTTCTGATATTCATAATCTGGGAATACTATATTCTCTGCATTTTTTCATCCAGTATTAGACTAAACTTCTTTTCAGGTTGATTTAAAACTCTAGATTCTTAGATTGAAAATATTCTTCATGAAAGTGCTTCTTTTTCCAAAAAGAGAGCAAGTTGTCAAACACTTGTACAAATATTTGACAGTCCATAGTACTAACGCGAGACAGGAACTGAGCAGAGACAAAATACACACACATCACAGCAGGAGGCAGGATTTGAACCCGTGCAAATGACAAGGATGCAGTGCTGGAAACTTAGTCCAATGACAGCTAAGCCCACAGGGGACGACCATGAAAGCAGCTGCAGATACTTGTGATGCTTAGTTTGAACATGAAAAGCTTTGATAGCCCAAATCCCCATAAAATTTGAAGAAATTACTCTAATATAAATGTCTATAACAGAAATTAACTGTAATCCTGGAAAAAAATAACTATACAATATTCCCAGAGAGAAATCAGGATTTATTTTGTGTCTTTTTACACAGAGAGGCCACAAAAGATCCCTAAACACAACAGTTCATCCTCAATTACATTACTGTGGTGAAAGCTTGCTCACTTTTTAACTGTTATTTCCAATAAACACATTTCTGACAAACCCACTATAAAACGTAGGTCATGTGAAAGGTGAAGAGGGTAAGTAGCAACCAGGTACTGCTATTTAAATGCACTCGATTTATAATCGGCAAGTGTCGTGGCCTCTGTAACAGCAGAAGTTTGGCGGTTTGCTCGTCCAGAGCTTCAGGTGTGTGTTAACACAATGGCACAATCTTCCCAGGAGTGGACATTTTAGAAAATTCCCCACACCTCAGCCTCAGGTAGAAAGTTCTTAACATTACAATTTAAAAAAACACCCTGAACAAGTATTGCTTGTTTGGAAATGCTGCCAGGAGAAAACCCCTCTTAAGCACAGCTTAGGTTTCCAGCTTAGGTTTGAACCATAAGATTTATGGAGCAAGAGATGCGCAGATGTTTGGCTGTGCACAGCGCCATGTTTGGTGAAAACCAAAGACAGCATATCATCAAATGCCAATAGTCAACCATGGCGGTGGAGGGATAATGATTTGGAGTCCAGGTCTGTCCTAATTGGGTCATACAACAGGATATTAATCCAAGGACAACAGAATGGCTAAAAAAATGTTAGTTCCATGGATTTAGGGCTGGGCCATATTATATCTTTCACAGTAATACCGGTACAATGTTAGGCAATGATAAGAAAATGAAATGTCGCCATAGAATATGGGTAAAACATGCATGCGCAGTGCCTTTGTTTTCATACGGTCATACTCACGGTGTGGAAAAAGCATGGCAGTGACAGAGAATGAGCAGGGGCGAAAGCAGATCGTTGAATGAAACAGATGAACCAGAATTGGTTTGTGAAAATGGTGGAACTTCTGTGGTGTGGAAGTGATTTGGTTTTCGCCCGTCAGATACACACCTAAGCACAATTTTCTAGAACATGCAAGCGGGCCATCGTGGCAGAAAGCAGAAACCAACAAGTACTCCCTGTAAAAGCAGCTGCTTGCTTAAATTAACATAAACTGATGGGGGTTTACACTAATAAAGTTGTGGAGTTGTAAATTCTTTTGTCTCTCGTCAATTATATTGTCAGTTATGTCGTTATCGCAAATTTTCAAATATATATTGTGATAAATATTTTTGGCCATATTGCCCCGCCCTGCTTGGATTAATAACAATTAAAACCTGAATAATGTTAAAGAAAGAGATAACTGTCAAAAATTCAACATCTAGCAGCTTAAAACCACTTAACGGTGGATCAATATAGCCTCTAGTGTGTCCACAGTATAGAATGAGAGGAGCAAACATAGTGTATTCTAATGGACATGTCACATGGACAAAACCCACAGAAAGTGAAAGAAATACCAGCACTCATGGATACTTATTCTACTGCTGCTTTCTGTTAAGGCCAAACACCCAGAGCAGGATTTAGGAGTTTTTAAATTGCACTACAACTTTGCATTCTACTGTCAAGCAGTGAATACATGATGATGATTTATATGGGGAAGCTATGCATTCTCAGCATGATGCAGTCAGTATTAAAACACATATATACATCATAGCTGAGCACATGAGGATTAAGGAGGCATCAGTATCTCAGAGCACAACAATTTTTAAACATTCACTACTTAGCTCCGCTGTGTAGTAGGTCTTCATTCTAGGACAGTGAATGCAACTTTCATTTAAAGGTAATTTGGCCTCCAGCTCTGCTGTTACCTTAATGATATCAAAAGGTAATTTTGGTATTGGTAGTGTTTTTTATTTTTT
>NW_005187512.1:1503388-1505524 GCF_000239375.1 Pundamilia nyererei | reverse complement strand
CAAATAATTGCAACTAAATTTATTCTTTGGTCAAAACAGGCAAACTATCCCTCGAATTAAAAATAAGCCGATGTGTTGCTGCGTTTACATGATGTATAAAAGCTGTTTTCTATTGTAAAGCATATGTTTTCAATCATGAGGAGTATAATACTTTCTTACTGCATCTATAGTATATCTAATATCTACTAATTTCATTTCTGTTTCTAGCTGGATGTATGAATGACGGGATTAATGGATTTGTGAATTCTCAGCGTTGGTAAGTGAAAGCTAACCTTCAGCTGAGAGGACAGTAAATGAAAATGTTTTCAAACCTCTCTGTGATGGTCATCAAAACAAATCACATTTCACAATCCTGCATCTGTTTACACAAAGCAATTTTTCACTCTAGTTTGTATGCATACGATTATGCTTGCTACTACAGCTGCTACTTGCTGTTTCCAGTCAATATAAATCCAAACTAGCATGCATGTATCAATGCACAAGAGACCAAAACCCTTGTTGATATAGATTTATAATTGAACAAATGTCAATGAAAGCTTTTGTGGAGCTGCACTCTCCTCCTGTGCAGCTTTTTCCATCAACTTTGTTTGCTCTGAATGTTGTGTCTAAAGATTTCTCCAGCTATTTTTAATGAAATGCATTTCAGGTGCAGTTATTCTATTGTATCTTCTATTATCTTTCAATGCTACAGCTCTGGTTTGTTTGAAAAAGTTTCTAAAAGCTTATATCCACAGAAGAGAGTGGATCAACACATAGCTGTACACCTCTGGGAAACCATAAAAAGTTTTTTGTCATATAGTTTTCAACCACATTTGTTTCCTACATACTATGTTTCAATAGTTATGAGCTTGTTGACCTTTAAAGTCAAATTTCCCATCTATGCAGTTACACATATACGTATTGCATTTTGTTTATGCTGTCTTTTATGTTATCTTTATCAGTGTGTAATGATGTTGAAAAAATATTTTCAAAGGAGCTTGCAAATTTGACCTTAGAACAGAAGAAGCTTCTCGGATGAGAGGTAAAACGTCTTCAAGCAACTTAAAGAAGTTCAGACGCTTTTCTTTCCAAGCTCCTTAGACTACGATGACCTGGATGACTGAGAACCTTCACAGACATTGTCATGTTTTGTCTTGCTTTAATACTTCATTGTGTTTCTTGGCAAAGCATCTTCATCCTTTTGAAATGCAGAAATTAAAAGTTTTACTTGTAATTAAGTGTGCCTATGCCAAAAGGCACACTTATTACTATTGCTCGGATTTATTATTATTATTATTATTATTATTATTATTATTATTATTATTATTTTCCTTTTTCCGCCTGAAATTTTGGACCGTAACTCATCCCACAGTTTTGACACAAGCTTCATATATGTTATATCATTTAATATGAATATTTTAATGCAAGTTTTTGCCCATTGGAATGAATGGGAACGAACGAAAGTGAAACTTAACTTACTTTGTGGTGTGTTTGCTCACTCACTTAATTTGTGGTGTGTTGGCTCACTCTAGTGGTATGTCCCGTATTTGGATTACCATAATGACGACAATATCAACGGCGCGCACAGCGTCGGTGCTTTCAGGAACCATTGGAATTCTTAAGGTTGCACGAAGCATTGAATAGTTATGGTAACGGCAAGGGTGTATGCTTGGTGGAAAACTGCATATCCCACAATTCAAAGCACGCCTCTACCAGTCAAACAATGGCGGCTGCCACTTGGTTTAATATATTGCTCTTATTTGTGTTTCTAGGTCACAAAGTAAACTTTTAAGATATTTTCAGGTGAGAATGTGGGTGTGTAAACGTCAAATATCTGCTCGTTTTGTCAAAACATCCCATATTGGCAACAGATGTTTCACGATGTTGGCTAGCTAGCGCGGCTAGCTAGCCGGCTAGCGCCGCTTCACTCAAAAGCACCCAGGCTCCTTCCATCCCCGATAGCTCCGCAAACAGTCTTTGTCTTAGCTGGACTTATTTTTCGTTTATATGGGCCGATGATGCTGGTCGATGAGGAAAAACTAACTGAGTTGTTTGGTGGTGGCTAACGCGGAGCTAGCTAGCTAGCCACCGGTATGTGTCTCTTTCCCCTCATATGTTGGGAAAGAAACATGCGAGGCGGCCGCCGATCGACCGGTT
>NW_005187512.1:1470386-1502298 GCF_000239375.1 Pundamilia nyererei | reverse complement strand
TTGGTTTTGTTTAAAAATAAGTGTTCCACTGTGTAAAATAGCGGTTTGTCATTTAAGCCGAGCATATATTTTGTTTATTGAGAGGTTCATGTATTGTCTGAGAGTATGAGACAAAGATATACTTTTCTTTCTTACTCTCATATAAAATATTTAGCTTTTATTAAATAGTTATCTGAATCTTACAACCAAAGTTTGTATAATAATACACAAGATTGGCTGTAGACCATTGTTAATCATTCAGAACACTGTGTAAAAATAACAAAAAACAAAAAGTGAATGAAAAGTGCATAAATATTTATTTTATGTGTTTGATGTGTGTGGCAGGGCGTGGTCTGCAGTGCCGCTGCAGGGGAGGTGGACCCACCTCAGCGATATCTGCAATCACGCCTCTCAGGTGTAAAGTCTGTGCTCTCTCTGCTTTTTTTTTTTTTTTTTGTCTGTGTCGGGCTGTGAGATGAAAAGCTACAGCCGGCTGTGTGGGTACAGCAACTATGTGTGAAAAGTGGTCCATAACGTAATGCTTCACAGCGTGTTCATGCAAACATTGTCGGGTCTGCTTATGAACCTCTGCGCACAGCGTCTACAAATCGGGCATAGTTAATGGTGGAGAATGGCTGCTCTGCTGAGTTTTGCTCTCTGTAGCCGTTTGAATGGCAAACTATACTGATTAGCGGCGGCATAGGCACACTTAAAATTTCTTCAGAAATTTTCGCTTTCTAGTATTTATTTTATGATCATCAATAGAAGCAGGATTCAGGTTTTAATTATTAATGCTTGCATTTCCAGAAATATTTAAACATTTGGTTAACACAGCAGAGTGTAAATGTTTTCTCACATATCACAAATTGTTACTCCAAACTGACTCAAAGGATTACTTATAGGGGAGCCTATATGTTTCCTTTTGATTTCTGTTGTATGTGTTAGCTTCATTTCTCTGTGATATTCCCTTAGCCTTGGGCCAACTTAAGTAAAAACTGGCTCATCTTACTCAGCTCTCCTCTACGGTAAACTGTTGACTGCTGGTTTATTTTTGCGTCTCCATAACTATCACTGTCTCTGCTCATATTCTCATCTCATCTTATTCCAGCTTCCAATTACAATTTGGATGTTTACATGATGCCAGCTAATGAAGTGGACATGGAATTAGTCATTCTCTACCTTATTTGCCAATCACTCCCTCCCTCAACCCCTCATTAAGCATCTTATTTACCAAACTCCTCCCTCATTCAATCACCAATTCATTTTCCTTCGTATTCATCTGCTTCCTAGCCCTGTTTGTCCTCCCCCACTGTTTGAGTATACTGGCTGTGCTGCAGTTCTGCAATCTAGAATCTCATAAGTAACACTTTCTATAGTGATTCAGTGCTTCTTTTCACTCACCCTATTCAGTGTCTGAATGTGTCGTCCTCCCTTTTCTTGTTGGCTGTCTTTTTCCAGTATGGCATTACCTTCCTATCTTTCTAATTCAGCCTCCATTTACCTGTGCTTTGGAACGTTTCCATCTGACTCACGATACTCCAAATTTATTTATTTATTTCATTTATTTATTTATTTATTTCAGTTATTTTTAGCCACACAAAATTTGCCCTCCAATTTAATTTTGTAATCGATGTACTTTAAATTGCATCCCTTGGTGTATCCACATTTACTCAATATTTAAACATTAGAATATGTTTTTTGGTCTCTGTCAGCACAATGCTGGGAAATAAAAGGGAAGTGAAGTGAAATGAGGAAAACTGGCGAAGTACACCATGTAATATTTTTGATAACAGCCATGGCTGAGTTGTTTATTTGCTTGTGTAGGTGAGCAAATCTGTTTGCATATTTGTGCCAAATTAATCGCCTGTCAAATGCATTAATTTAAAGACAGGCAAAGGGGTGAATGAGGGAAATGAACGGGTGGTTGCTACAGAGAAGCAGATCTTTGTTTTCTCAAAGCAATTTAAATTTTAGGAATGCACAGGGGGAGCTTTGTTGTTACCCCACAGTTTTAACAAAGTAAATCCTTTAAGTGGTTAAGCTTAAAAAGTTTTTGCAGCTAGCAGGGGAAACCTACTGCCCCTCACCTTCCTCTTCTGGACTTCAATCAGAGGCATCACTCTCAGCTGCCTCTCTCCCTGTGTTTCTGTGTACATGTGCATGTGGGTGTATTTTTGTCAATTTGTATGCATGACACAGACTATTATCTGGCTTCTGCCTATCAACCTTGGTTAGTTCCAATCTCCTACTATCACCACAGGACACACACACACACACACACAATAGGTCAACAACTTCCTGTTACAATTTCATTGCTGGTAGGAAAGATGGCCTGCTTGGCCCAGGGGTAAAAGGGAATAATTTATCACTCACCTACATGTTTAGACTAAATGAAAAACACAATTTTCCCCAACCAACCAGTGCTTTTGTTGTCACAGTGGAGTACTATGCAGAGTATGTCCACCAGTTCTCTCAGTCACCTACTGACTCCAGAACAGCTCAGATATATGTGCCTTCATTTATTTAAAATTAAATGTTGCCTCTAAATGTAATCTAGCCGGCGATTACTGTCCACATACATCTAACTGAGAAAGCAAAATCCTTCTATTTAATGAAATTTCCACTAATGGTAATGGTAAGTTACACAATTATGTGTGTGCATACATGTGTGTGTGTTTTTAACTCATTCACTGCCAGCCATTGGCAGTGAATGAGTTAAACCCATTGACTCATTCACTGCAATTGACGGCTATAGACGTCAATGGCAGTGAATGAGTTAATGTATGCACAAATGTAACTGATCTCAGGTCTGCAGGCAGCTTGTTTCAAAGAACAAGGCCACATTAACTTAAAGCGCACGCAAGAAACTCAGATCCATGACCTGAGAGGTGTAGCTGTGTGATAAACTCAAGTCAGAGATGTACAAATGAGCGCTTTATAAACCAAAGGAAGGATTTTAAAGGTAATTCTTCATTAAACCTGTAAGACTGGCTGCTCCATTCTGAATGAGCTGAAGTCATCTTACTGTTGATTTGGATAATCCTGCAAATAGAGCATCACAGTTGTTTAACCTGCTAAAGTCAATTTAAGATATGAATTTCCCAACTTTTCTGACAGAAGCACTTCTGGTACCCATAAAACGTTTTTCAAAACTGAGATCCCCATCCAAAAAACCCAAAGGTTTCTGATTCGTTACCTGTATTTCAGAGACAGGAATCATGAATTAAAAAAAAAAAACAAAACCTCAAACTGTCAATCTTTGACCTTTTGAACAAACACATATTTCTGTGTCGTCTCTGTCAGTTCTAAAATGTTTCTGGACATCATTCAGTTAATGTCATCAATGAAGCTTAGTTTGTTAACAGAGGTTAGATTGTAAGACTGCAACTACAACTGTGTATCATCTGCATAAGAAAGTGATATTATCTCTGATGCTCTCATAAACGTATAGATTTCTCAACTCTATATATGTTTGTAATGTAAGACCTATGTTTCTTTCATTTGCTTTTGCTTCTCCGTAATTTTACTTTAGCAGGCAGAGACTGAGGACTCTTAGTATTTTTGCTTTTCCACAGCCATTCATGCAGCCATCTTAAAAAAATCTATTGAACTCATACAGCTTTGTATCATTAGACTCATCAAAACATTGTTTTCTGTAGTGCTAGTTACTACAAACAGTGTTAAATTCTGGTGATTTCTTTGTAACCATATTCCTGCAAGAACAGAGGACGAGATGGAGATATGAGAACATGCTGACCACTTTGAAATGATGTCATAACTGAGATGTAATACAATTTTGAATATTTATACATTTGAGCAATAAAGATTTATTGCCTGTTCTATAATGCACGCTTTCTTCTTTTCCCGCTGTATGTTATTCGTCTCTAGTTAGATCCTAATACTCGTCTTTCTGCGGAGGACAGTAGGTGAGACGAGTGCCAAAGAATACAGATGAGAGAAGGTGAGATTAGAGGTCGGAAACAGACGCTGCCCACCAAGACTGTTAATCGCATTTTTCACACTGCTGCAGGGCCACGGGGAGCATACAACATCGACATTGAAAAAAGTGAGGAATTTAGTCTTTGACCCCAGCTACCAAAGCATATTTATCTGTGTGTGTCTTGTGGTGACAAACCAGAGCACTTTCTGCACAAAAAATTTTCCCAGTGGAAATTTATTTTTGAATAGTGATCAATCAATCAAGGATAATCTATAAACACAAAAACAATGCTGGAAGTTATAGGAAAAAGAAAGTTAATGTAATGCTAGAGCTAATTATATTTCTATTCTACATAACCTGTGCCTTATGATTCTGCTGCTCACCACATAAGAGTGAAACACAAGCAAACAAAAGGCCACATGGCAAAAAAAAAAAAAAAATCACGTGTGTGTTGCTCCGCACATGTACTCATTTAGTATTTGCATTTGGTTATTTTTAACCATCTTTGAGTTTGTTTAGTTTGTTTAAAATTGACCATTTGCTTTCATTGGGAGTATATTTTTCTTTCTACCATTGGGAGTATATTTTTCTTTCTACCAAAGTATTTTGGATATTTCCAGCTAAAAGAAAACCCTGAGTCAGGATCAGAACAAGCCAGGAGGACTACACTCCCCACGTGCCCTGCGAACGCCTCGGATCCCCGAGGAAGAGCTGCGGGAGAAGAATGTCAGTTTTGCTTAATCTGCTGCAAAATGACCCAGATATGCAGTGGAAAATGGATGGATGGGGAATGCACCAGTTACAGGTAAATGTAAAAGTTTAAAATATGAATTGCTGAGGGTGTTTTTGCTTGTCTGCTTAAAAACCCCCAAAAACATCACAACTTAAATTAAATGCTATGTTTATGCTTCCCGGTTTACTTATAGCTTCACGCTACCTGAAATGACCCGGCAGAGGATCTGCTTGGGTTACTGTGAAGATACAGTTAATATTTGCGATCTAAAACACAAGCTGACAGGCTGAAATCCTTTCATAATGCACTGTTTCGTTTAGTGAAGGAGAGCCGGAGACGCTCTGTGTTTTGCTTTACAATTATACGTAACTTAATGTGATGTTATGACCCTTGTTTCCTGAGTCTTCTTTGTGTCTCGATGTAATTAAGGTCATGTTTAATACATGTCATGTTGCTTTGTAATTAGGGTCCTTGCATTATAAATGTCTATATAAGCAAGTGGAAGAAGTGGAAGCAAAATCTGACACAAGCTATGCACTTTTGTTTTAGGGACAAAATGGAGGATGTGCCTGAACAGGACTGGGAGCCTGAGCTTGCTCTAGTTAGGCCTGCAGCTATGCATTATTGAGTGTGGTCCTCTGCAGGGGGTACAACACACACATCCTTACACACGGAGTCTAAGAGTTGGGAGTGAAGTCTTGCCAGCCAGCGATGCATCTTGTCTGATGAACTGCTGCTTCTTCATAAATTAGGCTGACATCAGTGGAAGGAGTAAAGGGAGAATAAATGAAGTAGAAACAGAAAACAAGGAAGTGTTGTCACACATCTGCAAATTAAGAATGGAAGAAATCTTGCAAACTTTGTTATATTGATTTCAAACACAATATCCATTCAGAACGGAAACATCTTATATATGAATCTGTTTCTTTTTTTCCTGCTCACCAAATATCCATCATCATCTCCTTTTTTCATTTATTTTCCACTCGTGCTTTCCCTCTTCCTCCATTTATTCTGCGTCTCTTCCTGGACCTTATTTCCTCCGGTCATTTTTCCAATTAATCTGCTTCCAATCGCAACACAAGGTGAGGATTTGCCAAACTCCTGTCCGGGCTAAAATTACTGGCATGAGTGAAGTCAGTAGTCGTAGCAATCTTCTGCCTTTTAGTACTCTTTGTTCTACCTCTGGGAGACTTTTGTGCGTCACAGTGACACAAACGCATGCTGTACACAGGACATGCCTGTTATCAATCCCAATCATTCTGACCCAAATAGACCAAAGCATGGATTAAATGCACTTGCTCAAGGGATCAAAAGGCGAAAGAGAAAGAGATGAGCTTCCTTTGGAAATAGATATGACTACAACCATTAGGAAAGATGAGACGATGGCCAAATGGCCCTCATTACATGTGCCTACTGTCTGACATTACGGGCAATATGGAGTGGCTTTTTTGCCTCGGTAACGCTGATCGATTTCGCTCTGTCCTAAATGCAACAATTACACCTTAACTTTTAAAAAGCTTAGTTGGCTGTTCCACAGTGAGGGAGGAAAAAAAAAAATCAATGTGTGATGAGGGGGCAAGAGTTTCTAGTTTGCTGTGAAGCCTTATTTAATTTATTAATGCAACTGATAGGTTTTTTACCCTTTAGTATTTTCCATGCATAGACCTGTGTGTTAAACAAGGGCCCCAGCTACTCAATGAAACTGTCTATTCAAACAACTTTTCCCATTACTTCTACTGCCGGCCTAATTTTAAACAGTTGACTATTGATTTAAAATTTTCTACTGATCACAGCAGGTTGGTGACAGAAATCCGACTGTGCCTGTCAGAATATGTGTTTGCCATAGTTTCCAAGACCTTAACAAACACAGCACATCACTTCTAAACATCCCCATTACATGACATCATGCAAAGACTTTTACAGAGCAGGACAATTAAAAGGGTTAAAGTGCCCTAAATTCCGTAAATGCACTTTTTTTTGTCAGCAATGAAACAACAACAACCAGCAATTCAATTATCCCACTCTATGAATGGAGCCTTTTAGTGGCCAAAGAAGGTGGAAAATAAAGGTCCAACTTTGTATGATATGACATACAGAATATATACTAGCTTGAAAAAGAGTGAGCATAAGAGAGACACTGCACTGTGAGTCTATTACACAACACAGTACAGTCCAAATAAAAGTCTAATGGGACATCACTAAACTTTAGCTACAAGAGTCTGAGCAGATCGGACAGCATAGAAGATAAGCAGCTTGTCAGTAATGCATACACCCTCCTGTGTGTTTCACCTAGATACACCCATGCACACACATGCCCACACATTATAATATACACATACACTCATGCACGTATGTGTAGAAGCATATAGCTCAGTCATGACATTGAAGTCCTCCTACACACCAGGGTAAAGGTTCAAATCCTGTTCACAACATGCATCTGAATTGATTTGTTAAAATCATTTTTTCCTTGCTGACATATTGGACACATACAGCATCTAATCCATATATTTTCAGGAAAGGTTAGGACACTGTTAATAGATAAAAGATGTAGCTACCAGGCAGAAATAGACTAGTAAAACGATCAAATAACATAATGTGAATAATGCATGCTATGCACTGTATTCTTCAATTCCCCTTATACAGATTGATAGACGTCTACTTTGAAAAGCTGGTGTAGCCCCACAAGGAGGCTGCTACAGCTCATTAGCCATCATATCCTAATCATTAGACAATGTTAGTGTTGTGATAACCTTTATTGGCAGAGGGGTTTGGTGTCTGTATGCGTGTGTGGGTACATGTTTGTGGATGTGTGTCTTTAATTGTGTCCATTGGGAGTTCCAGTTTGGCTCCATGACAGAATTCCCCAATAACGGAGCTCTGAAAAGCAACAGTATGTCACACTAATGGACCATAGACCATGTCTGACACATGCCTGCTTCCCCTTATTTTCCCTGTAGCATGCACACACATACACCCTAATGTTGAAATTTTTGGAGAAGAGCTTGCCTTCCCCGGGACTACATTTCTGTGTTTATCCAACTCAGTGTAAGCTCTTTTCAGCAGGACCCTTTGTACAGACAGTCTTAGGGCTTTTCACATTCACACACAAAGTGCACTTGAGCTCCATCGCAAGCTGATTAGTTCAAAAAATGATTTTTTTTCTTTTTCAAAGCAAAGAGAGCAACATGGGGCATCGAAATAAAACCGTACTGCAACGAGCTTGAAGGGACGCTGAAACTTTTAGCACTGAGGACACTGCTAAAGCAACGAGTCCTTAAAGTGCACTTATTTTTATTGTGGTGTTTTGAAGCTATAATATAGGTAAGTAGTTTTCATGTGGTACTACTCTGGGGTCTCGCCTCCGCGAATCACTACCTTATCGCGGTGTAGGGATTTGTGTGTTGCAGGAATCCCAGGGGCTATGTTGTCTGGGGGCTCCCATTGCAAATTGATCCTGGGTGAGAGACCAGACAAAGAGTGATTCAGAAGACCCCTATGAGTGCAAGATCAAGGGAACAGTTCACCCTGCCTGGGATAGGGTTACTGGGTCCCCGCCCTGGAGGGCATAGCCTGAAAAGGGAAATGGGCCCACCCTGTACTGTGGGGCACCGTGGGGGTCGGGTGCAATGTGTGCTGGGTGGTGGCCAGGGGCAGACCCAGGACACACTGTAGAGATTATATCTCTCGGCTGGCCTGGGAATGTCTTGGTGTTTCCCGGATAAGCTGGAGGTGGTGGCCAGGGAGAGGAGCTCTGGGCTTCCCTGCTCAGGCTGCGGCCCCCGCGACCCAGTCCGGGATAAGTGGAAAAAGATGGATGGATGGACAACTGTAAGGTACACCTCTTAATAAGAACTATGGATGTAAGAAAAAAAAACAAGTTTAAAAAATGCTGGCCTAATAATAATAATAATAAAAAAATAGGTTTAATAGAGTTCATTTTGAAAACAAAATAAATAAATAAGCCCTTAAAAACCCCTAAAATAAAATATGTTCTGACTCTCCCTTAGCTGCACTGATATTTTTTGACAGAACTGGAAACAGCAGTATGTACCAGGAGACACTCTGTGCATCACTAAATCCAAAGCCTTCATTTTCAGCAGTCCTGTTAGGCACTAATGGCAGTTGGACTGTTATTAACAGTGTGTGTGTGATAATTTAGCAGCAGCGTTTTTAACAAATGTACTTTTGTAAACTTGCTAAAGACTGCAAGTGTCACACAAACACAGAGCGGGAAAAAACACATACCGACAACTCGGTTAGCTTCAGAAATACAATATAACGAAAATAGGAACATGCATTCAATTTGGTCTTTAAAAATAGCAGCACAGTCATCAAAACACATTGCTCACTCCACTTCTGAGACTTTAAAAGGTAGCTCTGACCTCTCTTCTCCCCGACTTCTCAGTTCTAAAGCCCTTCATCTTCTCTCTCCCTCAGACTATTGCTTTTTCTCACCCTTCATCTACCTCTTCCTCCTTCCCTTTCAATAATTTTTTCCCCCCAAACCCGTCTCCCTTGCTCTAGGTTGGATTGAATTTCAAACAGGAGCTGTGATCTTTGTCGATGATTGTTTGCTACATTTTCTCAGACAAAGAAGCTTTTATGTCAAGCGCTTACCCGGAGTAGGAATTTCACAGTGCCATACTGTACATCCCAGGGCTTTGGCTGCCTTTGTCCCTTGCTGTAATTACTGCATGCTTTGGACCACAATGTACTTAACCCTATGCAACTCTCTGGAAATTCAGTCAATCTCATTAGTTACAGTCAACTCTTGGAAATGCAGCCATAAATCGCATGTGGCCTCAGTGCTGGTTTGCCCATGGCTAAATGCAGCAGAACCACCAGCACAAAGCCCCTAGTGGTTTTTTGCAAGTTTCCAATTTTACCATATAAAGTCATATATAAATATTTCGCTTTAAAATAACATGACATTTAAAATGATTCTCACCTCTGTTTATTTAGTATTCCTTTTGAAAAGTATACCTTATAATGCATGTTGCTGTATAAGCAATTACTTTGTGTGGGATTAAAGAATGAACTATATTTATAGTTTACACTTGTCATGTGGTTCCCAATGGGATACAGAGAAGACAGATGTTCATTCTCATTAAAAATGTCTTAGCCTCTTGGGTAGAACAAATTTAGCCATGAGTCTATCATTTGGAACGGTTGTTTACTAATACAGCTCAAGTTCTCAAAGTTTAGTTTTCTTTGTTCCCTTGTAGTTGACAATGCTGTCTGCAAAGTTTGGTAAAATCTGTCCTTGTGCTTCGTGCCTGTGTGGGTGGTGTGAAGCATTAAAACTTAATGGCTGTATTTTATTTTCATTTGCTTGAATCGTGTGAATCAGCCATCACGCTGAATCAAACTGTAAAGGGATGAGTGTGTGCTGCATGGATGTTGCCTGTTAATGAAGTGATGTTAACTGACAATGTCCATATAGTGCACATGAAAGCTGTACTGTATGAACTTTGAGTTAGCACAAGTTTGGGAGGCAACTTTGTCTTGGCTCAAGTTAGAGACCATGAACATCAGTCGAACCAGGTCAGGATAGCCGACCCATTTGATAACAATGCTACTGTCAAATGGCGATTCTCACACATGTGACTGCAGAAAATGTCACTGCTATGACCGTTAAAAATGGGTGTCTTTCTGTTTGTTTGTTTTTTTACTAAAATGCTCAGACTGGGCGGGACAGCAGTGCGATGGTTAGCACTGTTGCTTCACAGAAAGAAGGTCCTGGGTTTGAATCTAAGTGGGCCTTTCTATGTAGAGTTGGCCTGCTGTCCCTAAGCTTGCATGAGTTCTCTTTAGATACTCTAGCTTCCTCCAGTAGTCCAAAGACATGAATGGAGTTAGGTTAATTGTTGATTCTAACCTGGCTGTGAAGGTGAGCATGAATGTTTTTCTGCCGTGTTATTATATCTGTCCACGTTGCACCCCCAATGCATCCCACACATTAGCACAGTACATAAGTACATAAGCAGAAAAAGTAGATGGACGTGTTCAGGACGACTAGTTTTTGGACTTAATCACAATAAAGTTTCTGTACAAGAAAATTAGGTTAGTAGTAACTAGAATTTAACAACTAACCTTGCCAAATAATGTAAATACCACTAAAGTGTTGATGTTTTAGCTATAAATTATTTGCTGTGTAGTTTTCCTGATCAATTTTCAAAAGTCATTTACAAATATTTATTTCAATATTAACTGTTAATTTATTTAAACTTGACCAGGTTTACAGGGACTTGGAGGGACTAGTTTAGATATTTTTCATGATTGATAGCTGGAGGAGTTCAAATATATATGACACCTAAATGAGCATATATCCTCCTATTTCAGTATGTAACAATGATTGCCTTATAGCCTTTCAACATGCTACAACTATGCCCAAAAGTCCCTTCTATTGCCTTTGTTTTGTATTGGATCAATTTCACATACATGTTTAGGTTCAATAAACAATGACTACAAGTTTTTATTCTGGCACACTAAATGTTTTCTTTTTCCTTCTTCTTCCAAGTAGCCTCAGTATGAGCAATGTTCTCACAGCTAAAAAATTGACAAAAAAGCGATGAACAAGGGCAAAGGACAAAGATGAAAAGGTTGTATGAGTAATATCATTGCACATTATATCACATGGCCCAATTAATTTCGCTAAAGCCTTTTCATATGGCACTACTCATTTTAATTGCCAGGCTGTTATTAATGCTGACATTTACATAAGTGCTGGAGTTGTTGGCTATATATCTTTTCGGTTGAAGGCTTTCATGTGCGCACTGATATAAGGACCAAAACAGATTATATTGTTTTTCTGATTTTGAAGTACAGTAGTAGTACCATAACAATGTGCCTACAGCTGGGTTTATAAGGTCAAACTCTCAGATCTACAGAGAGAGTATTACAGAAGCAGCTATAGCATATCTATTCCTAGAACATTTGCCAGAACAATGAAAATGTACAGGCAACATCGCTACTGCCAGACGCTGATTTGGTGCAAAGCCAATCTGCGAATCCACCCAGAAATCGAATTACTGACAGAGAGGAAGCAGAAGAGGAAAAAACAAAAATGAAATAAATATAGAAATAAATAGCCTTACACCATTCCCTTACTCATTAGGAAACACCTGCTTGTAGCCATGCAGCCATCCAATTTGATGATGAAATGGATGAGTCACACTACCTGATAGGCATCTGGAGCCAGTGATTGACCAGTGTTACACTTCAAGGGTTGAATAGAGGACAAATGCACTGAGCCGTTATCTCCTGCCAGCCACATCATGACACATTTCAACTGAACTTCAGCAGCAACACCTCACATAGTGCACTTAATTTCACATTTATAGACATTATTCACTACAGCCACTTACTAGAAGCAATTGCTATAAAAAAATACATTTTGCACACTTACAGTATGAACTCTTTTCTGCAAATTCATTCATTTTGATACATTTGAGTGTTATTAAAGCATTTTTAGACTTTTATTAGACACACTGTTAGCAAGTGTGGGGCCATCATTTCCAAGAGTCCATTAGTGATTAATCACATGTAACGAGTGTTCATCTGCAGGGCAGTTGTTAAAATGTTCAGTACAGCAAGACGTTTGTTTACTGCAATAACTGTGAAGTGAAAAAATCGGGGGAGTTACAACAATTTCAACGCCCTGTTACATTTCGAGAGAGGCAGGAAGAGGCAGGATGATGATGTGTAATTAGATATACCTGAGATTCATCTGATATCTGTGTAAAACCACACAGCTGGCAGTATTATACTGAAAAGCTTCGATTTTTAAAGCACAGAATTAAAACACTTTTTAACATTATGTTGTTTTTTTTGTAGTTTACCAAAAGGTAAATAAAAAATTCACAGTATAACAAATCTAAATATCAACACTTTAATTTAACAGGATATTATCTTACACCACAGTTTCATTCAGATAATATTTAGAAGTGAAAACAATTCCCTCCAAATTACCAAATTATAGCTTATCCAATCTGCTGCAGTGTTTTAATATTTAAAGTTCTGAATAAAAGTAAAATTCAAATAATACTCTGGGTTTCTAACAACCGCGCTTAGTTACACATTTTTGGTGAGCCATAATTTCTGACTTCATTTTCTAAATGTCACTCTGACCTTCTCATTTCATTTACACCTTTCTGCTTTTTGTCTTGTTTGACTGATATGGCACCATAAAATACAAATTTATATTTTAAATACCATTTTCTTTTCCTATACACCATATTTTTTAAATTACTGCATGCAAGGCAACATGGGCAATGTGTAACCATGCCGACTGGCTCAAGTTCTCAAACTCAGCATGGTGAAAACAATCTCAGCCACCCAGTTCATTATTTCTAGTGCAGTCAAAGGAGCGCTGCCATCAAGCAACAGTTAGTATTTTTTTATATAGTGTTATCTGAGCTGGTGAACTGGTCAAAGTATCTCGCAGACACACATACTTTGATTTATTAGAGACCTTGTCACTTTGTTCAGAGAGCAGCTGACCATGGAGGAGATCTTGTTAATTTTAAGACTGAATCACCCAAAGGGAGACAGTATAAAACACCACAAGTATGATAGGCGATATAATATGAAGCTGTGCGTGTGTGTGGATTATCTACAGTATGTTTGCAAAGCATCGCCTTGGAAAGGCATTGCATCCTTACGAGGCATAAATGACACATTCACGCTGATCAATCAGTGCTGTGTTCTTCACCTGAGAAAATATTGGGCCGCACTCACAATGGATAAAAGCACCTTGAAGCTGGGTAATTTAGGGAAACTTCTAAAAAAAGGTAATGATTCACAAAGTATTTTTAGCACTAAAAGTGACTCCTGACTCTGAGAAATCACTACGATGTGGTTACAATTAGTCTAATCCCACAGGTAATTTGCCTGTTCATACAAGCAGCTGGGAAAGATGGAGCAATCATTAACTTCCACAGCTCTTTTTAACTTCCAAGCAAACACTCGGCTTTTTTTTTCCTTTCCCCATTTCAGAAGATTCATTTTAAAACGTTGGGATTATCTGGTTATGCTGCTATACACCCAAAACCTGAAATTTTGTATTTCTCTGGAAGGTTTCATGGCTCTGTATGGGTGGTTTAATCTGATTTTTGATTTGACATAGTCAGGTGTCTCTTTTTATGTTTCTGTGTGACTCTGTGTGCCATCATCATTTTTGTGACTTCTTTTGAGAATTGTTATCAAATATACTTGACACTTGACGAGGTTAATGGTTGGAAATGCAGAAAGTGCAATATCGAATCAGAAGCTGTTTGAATGGATGTTTGTCAGATTCCTGTTATCGCTTGCATGGGAAGTGTTTATTTTGTAAGTCGTAGAATCAGAAACTACACTAACTTGGATTTACCTGTCACTCACTTACGTTTTACAACACACACACATTATTCATAATTGATAGAACAACAGGAAAACAGCAAATGAAAGAGTGTTATATGCCCTAAATGTAAAAAAAAAAATGGAAATCCTTGTATCCCACATGGGCAAGATACATCGATAACTACAGTATGTAAATACTGACACATTAAAGTAGAGGTTTTTCTGCTCCATAGAGGCATATCAGCATTGCAGTCTTCACGCACCCCTGACTGTAGAACCAAACAATTATAACTGTCAATGGATGTGAACCAGAAAATGTCTTATCTCCAAAAAAATTCATTCATTCTGGATGCAGTCACAGTTCTTCCATCAGTTCTCCTTGACTGCACAGCTAAATTTGCTGCAGCAGGTTTACCATGTGGTCTTCACATCAACTCCAATTTCTTAACAGCTGTCTGCATAATAGTAATACAAATGTACAACGTTCAGCTTCAAATTCCATTTACTAGATGTCTAAAACTATCACTATTTTTATAACATCTACTAACTTTGTTTTTTTAATATTGTATATAGGTTACAAATATGGATAACTCAAGTGTTGGTTAGCTCAGCATCTGCATACTCGGTTTTAAGTATTTCACGTCACCACATGGGCTTTGGTTCTTGAAAAAGAAGCTAAAAAAATGGGAGAAAGCTTATAACAGACTGCTCTTCCTGTCTACTAACTGGAGAAAATAAATAAATAATTGAAAAAAGTTTTACCATAATAATAAGTTTCATACTAACATTTTTAATGAGATGTTTTAAAGGGAGATTGTTTTTCTCTGTAGTTGGAACTGTTAACTTTCCTTTAACTATCCTCAAAAAGCAGAAAAGAGCAGAAAATGAAGCATTTATGTTTTCAGTGAGATTGAGCCTTTTGAAGGACACATCATACTGGTGTCAGTCCAAGTGTAATATGTGGTATTTTAAAACAGGAATTAAACCTGTATTTTCACAGCTATGCGTTGTTATATCAAATCTGCTCATTGAAAGCAGTGAAGTCAAACTATTAAAGTCAGCTTTACTTTGTAGTCACAACTATTCAGAGGTCAGGACCACAAGTTGGTGCTCACATTCACAGCTTTTCCAACAACAAATAGCATCTGTATTCTTAGAGCAACCAAATTAATAGCTGAAACAATGATGACTAGAAACAAGAAAGCTAATTAAAGTAATATTTTGGAACATAAGCATGGCTGTCAGTGTTTTTCCACAAGCCTACTCTCATCAAAATCATTAAATACTGAGTTTGACTCAGTTACAGCAGATCCTCATATGTAAGCTCATTATCGCCACTATGAATTTTAGTTTTACATTTAGTAGGGGCCATGTTTTTGAAATACACATTGATGCTTTGGAATAAGACTAGTATTAGCCTGTATTTATTAAAAATTCTCTACATTATTTTTTCCTCATTAAAACAGTACTTTTAACTGCAAATTGAATAACTGGATAAAGTTATTCTTCTTATTAGCTTATCAACCCATATAGCTGCTAACATGCTCGTTGTTATTTGTAGATTCAGTGAAGATGTTAGAAAAAACAATGGTCAGTAATTGTGCTTGAAGCTGTGGCGGGCATGCACAGATACATGACTTTCAATGTGTAGTCAGAAAAACCAAAAAAAATAAAAAATATCATGAAAGACAAGCAGTGCACTCGTGTTTGATCTATGACACATGAAAAGTATTTGCTAGTACAGAACTGGTGGTACAAACACTAATCTTGTAGTCCAAGTGAAAGGTTTCCACACATTCCTTTGGCTATATTGGATTGCCAAGGCAGGAGTTTTCTGAAATGAAAGGAATTTTCCAGATGAATACAGTGTTTACCAACACACTGTCTGCTGCACACACTTCAACCCAAATACAGCTCATAACAAAGGCAATACAAGCACATCCCTATCCATTGGCACCCTAATAGAAAAGCATCAATAACAACACGGCAGGAGGGAACCCTTTTATGAACTGATCGATTTCTGAGCCTTTTGCTGCCACAAAGAGGAAGCACAACTCAAAACACGGGGGAAAGAAATGAAAATCTACTTACTCCTTGGACAAATGAAAGAACAAGAAGCTATGGACAGGTGAACGAAAAAATACCATTGAAAATATGATAAAAACAGAAGATTACCCAAGAAAAGTTTGTCTACTAATGTAAGTTTCAGTGAAGAATCACAGGTACTTAAACTTTCCTCTGAGCAGTAAACATAGTGTTTCTGCTGGTTAACAGTGATTCCTGAATAGGTCCTTGATTGATATCTGAGAAGTCAGAACTTTAACAATGCTTGACTTTGTTCAAGTCAAGCATTGTGTTGCTTGACTTTAACAAAGTCTAATAAAAAAAGAAGCTAAAACAAGACTTTAGATTATGTCTGTTGCATCTTCAAGCCATTCCCTTGCTGTCCCAGAGTTGCAGAATATTTCATTTAAAGTCATGACATTTGAAAGCAAACCTCTAACAGCTGCAGCAGAGCTGCCAACCTTCTTGTGGTTTTAACTGGGCTTTTTCCAGTTTTCCCAGGACTCAAAACGTGGAGCTTACCAATAATTTCTCAATCACTTTTATTATTTATTATTTTTAATTGACCATTCACTTTGTCAAGCTGTGTGCCTCTCGGCACTCGCTCTCTTTCCCTGAAGCAAGGCACTTTAATATTTTTTTTTTAAACTATTTAAATAGAAGAATACAAGTTTCAGTTTTTATAATACATTAGTAAAAAGACTTTGGGCATTACTTGGATAATTAAAGAGATAAAGTCAATTTTCTAATTGTTCTGTAAAGATTACACAAAGCTCATTAGTTCTTTAAGTACCGCAGTGTACATATATTTGAGTATTTTCTTTGTTTCGCACCACAGTGTCCCAAATTCCCACCATGATGTCAAGCATGCCATTCTGAGATGGGTTTAAACATGATCCATCTCTGAAGGGGACTCAGATTTAAACAATAGGAGAGCGGAGCTGGTTTGTGGGCATGTGGGGGGAATAGGGGATTAGAGAGCCAAAGCATTGAGATTTAAACTAAAGGGCAAAATAGCCAAGCACACTAGCACTTTTCAACCATGAGCAAAGGACTCAGCTGAAGATTTTAAAAGTTTCATCCCTTTCTTTATCCCCCACTGTGATTGTTCTCCAGCTCTGGAAAAGATGTGAGTTTCTATTCCTCTGTTTTATCTGCCATTCTCCTGACGCTGACGGTCCCAAAGAGAAATATGTGTTTTCTTCTTGAATAGAGCTTTCTCACCATCACCTCACCTTCAGAACACAGACTCAATGCAGATGTGAAATAGCACACATAGCACATGAGCAGCATACATTACTGTAAACTACTGTACAAATATGCACCGTATAACATGTATGCACTAAAGAGCTCGCACACACACAGAGTGTACCGTGCCAAAGAGCTGCAGAGCTGTTCTATTATTCACAACCAGATGTGCTGGAGGCTGAGATGGAAGGAGGTGAAGAGAAAATGACAATGGGTGAGAGATATGCGCAAAATAACATCACTGTCAGAATATATAAGGTTAAAACCAATATATGAAAGGATAGAGGGATTTCACTCTGTAACAGTAATGGTGAGAACTTGTCAGTCAAACCTAAAGTCTTTCAAAGACTCATTTTCACTTCCTTTCTTTGGTCTGGAGAGATGAGGAGCACTGTGGGTTTAAAAGATGCCATTTCAAGTGGCTATACCAAACATTCTCCTCCTTAAATAAATCTCTTCCATGTCCTTCCGGTTCTTGAATTGGACAAATATTATATAGGGAAAATTTTAAAAACAGGCCACATGGTTGCCTGTAAACGATTAGCTGCTTTCAGCTAATCCCTCACCGTAGGGGTCTCACAGCTGGTGGTGCCCCATGTTTGATTTGGCAGAGGTTTACACCAGGTGTCCTTCCTGGTGCATCCACAAAGGGGATGTGTGTCTTTTACTACATCACTGGGGGCTTGACAGTTTTTGCATTGAGGGTTTAAACTTAAAGAAAATGTATATTCCAAAGAGTTTAACACTAATGCATTTTCCTCTACATGCATCCTATCTGTCAAACATTCACTTCTGTCTAAAACAGGCTTTTCAGGTAATACAAGTAGATTTAATGATTCCAAGACCTTGTCTATCTCACTGAAACATATCAATTTACAAGGCACAGCGTCTCCTATAATTACCAAAATGAAAAAAGTAAAATTTGCGCAGTAACCCTTCATTTCTTGATTCCCTTTGCTCTTGCAGGGAGTGAAATGTCCCATAGCTTCATGTGTTGCTTTAAAGTTTCATTCCTGTTACAATGAGGTAGTGTATTCATTCACAATCTATTTTAATTTTCATTTTCTGAAACTATCCTCCGCAGAAAGGGGAGAGGGGGCGAGAGATGAAAAGAGGAAGAGGTGGTGCTGGCAAGGGACTTTGATCATGGTTGAAGAGTGAAAATTAATCTTTTTGTCAGGGAAGGGTAGCAATGTGAGGCACACTGCGATTTCATCTATCTCTGCTCCAACTGCTCTGTTTGGCCCTGATCCCCTCCCCACAAAGGGAGAGAGATGGTGCAACAGAAATGGAAAGCTCCCAGTTAGATCTCCTGTCTGTGATTCCCACCTGCAGAATTTCATCTGAATAAGACGAAATTTTGAACAATTGATGTAAACGGACAATGCAACAAGAAATAAAAGAAGGCGGTCATGAATTGCATACCATGAACTCAATCCCTTTTCTTCCCATTTATCCACCGCTTCTTTTGTCTACCCTTCTTTGCTCGTTGAATTTCACTCTATCCGAGCTATTTCCAGCTTATAACCATTCTCTTGCTCTCATCCCCAGCTCTACCTCTCACTAATGGTTATCTACACTCCTAGAATCTCGTGTATAGAGAGATTATTTCAATGGGAAATCAATGTTAAGAGCAGTAAACAGCAGATGTTTACAAATTGTCTCTCTTGCACAACGAGCCGGAGATTATAAACTCTATAAGGTGGAAAATCATGCAATATACATTAGAGTCAGTGGCCACCAGAATACGACTTTTGTCTATTTAAGTTGCATAACTTCTTGTTATGCAGAAAATGTTATCCAGATAAAGAGGAACAAGTCAGAGATATACTACTTTATTGCTTTATAGCTGCTTAACTGATGCAAAATTTATATTAAAATCTTACCTAATTTGCTAAATTTATACGCAAATAACATGCAGTCTTTGAGGATGGTTATGCATCTGTCTGTTCTTTGCACTGGTCTAAGCTGCTAAATGGTTAATGGTGATTTTTTAGGCTATTTAGGGTGGGTGAGGGGGTCATTTTTATAGCAATTCTTCCATTCGTTCATTCACATATCATTACATTTAGTAGTAGCACATCAACTCCACCACACACACATGCACAAACACACATCCAATGTTCTCCCCTCATGGCCATGACCATGAATCCTCAATGGAAGTCAACACACACACTATCCATAAAGACGTCTCCCACAGCAAGGAAATGGAAAATACCATTAGGCTGCTCCTATGACCACAGTGGAGGTTTAGGCTCAGACTGCACACAGCACATGCTCACAGCACTACACACAGGAGCTTCCACACCTTTCGCACGCGCGCACACACACACACACACACACACACACACACACACACACACACACACACACACACACACACACACTTTGAGTTGCTACTAATAGAATCTCTGGACTCAAAAAAATTATTATCCAGTTGCAGAATCAATTTAAGATAAATAACACAAGTTAGTGCTCTAAAAGTATAACCTAACACTTAGAGTATACATTTATCATAGACATTGTCTGGTTTTTAATTTAGTGGCTCTTTAGTGGACCTAAATCTAACAAAACCTTTTGTGAGACTGTTGTGATCTTGAGTTTTAAAAAAGATTGCAGAGGCTCCACTGCCAATATCGTCCATCTGGCTTGTGGTCTACAACTCACTGACTGTTTTCATCACATTGTAAAACCAAAGTGAATCTTGTCTTCACAGTAATGAAACTAAAATAAATTAATTCCAGGTGTGTTGCTCAAGTTCTAAAAGACTAAAAACAAAGATTCCTGCAGACTGAAGCTGAATATGTTTGAAGTGGTCCATATTAGCCATTGTACTGCCATTCCTCAAATGTCCCACGCAGCCACACACTGGGGTGGGATATGCCAAATAGCCCTACGAAAGAAAGCAACCTGCGGTTTCGGAGTGTGGAAGTGTGAATAGTGCTTGTATGAATGGGTGAATAAGACACGTTGTATAAAGCGCTTTGAGTGGTCAGGTAGAAAAAAGTAGAAAAGAACTATGTAAGAACTAGTCCACTTAGTTATCCGCACCATCCTGTATACTCTACATCAATATATCCTACAGTCTGAGTGACAGAATGGGTGGACTGTGATTGTCTCGTTCCTCATGCTGTTGTTCCAGAATGTTTTTTTAACCTGTCACCTTTATGGCTGATGTCCCAGCACTTTTTCTGGATTTATGACAGGATCTTGTTACTTCCATTTTGGCTACTGAGCTAAGCTGCTAAAGGACAGTATACACCATCACTAAAATGATGAATGCATTGTAGAAGTGTAGCATACTATGCTTTTTGGACCCAAAATATTTTGCATTGTTCCGTTGATTTCAACGTGAGGTATTATTGTTCTCAAACAATGTGGTTTGAGTCTACGCCAGTGACACACGCTCACGTCGAGTGTTACTCATCCTGACTCTGCAAAAAGTCAAGTAGTACTTCATATCAATCCAAATTGTATTTGAGTGTTCATTGTCCTACAACTCATGTAGTGCCTTCAGTGAAAAAACAAGGCTTTTCTGAATCTTAAACCTAAGTCCTCTAGTGTTTAGTTTCCATTCATCCCTTCAGAAATATAACACTACACTGTTGTCACTACAAATGTTACACTGTTCAAAAGTCTTCTCTTGATATGTCTGTATAGCCTGAAAACTTCTTTTGTGCTCTGTCATCATTTCTGTGCTCTCTGACATAGTTTGATTTCCTACAGCGATAAGTGTGAGACATCATTTGTCATCCAGACAAACGCACTGATCCTCTCTATTTTCAATGGTTTGATCTTTTCTCTGTTTGTCACAAACTTTTTTTTTAATCCTCAGTCTGGCGTGTTTGTGACAGCATTGTTTAGGTATATATATTAGGTTCCTGTCTTGTACAAGGAAAATAAAAGCTCTGACTGTCACATCACTCGAGATACAAGTGTGGTTCCATTCAGTTTCCTGGTTTCATTTAGCGATCACACATGGTTGACCCAGCTTTCAAACAGCCCTGCTTTATCAAATAACCCCAGAACTCAAGGAGTCCTGTTCATTCACAGGATGCTTCAGGATTAGGGCCATTTGGAGCCATAAGACATTAGCTTGATATAATGTGAGAAGTCATTTTTTAGGAAACATAATAACAGTAAAATAATCTCGTTTGGCTCTCAGCGAAGGCAGTCGCACTTTTCTCCTCTCCTCCTTACCCTTATCTTCCCTGCTTAGCCTCTTGTGTCCTTGCCTTGTCTCATGTGTATTACTTTCCCTGGAACAGTCTCTCACTGTCGTTCTCTAAAACCTAAAAGAGAATTATGGATTTGATCAACTGGTCTCTGAATGCTATTGACACCCTTTTCTCAATGAGAAGTCTGGGCCCGGGAGAGCCCGAGTGTCCTGGAGGGACTTTCCCTGCCGGATACACGATGGACGGGTGGCAGAACTGGAGGGTCACGTGCCTGGCGGGACTGTCGATTGAGGACGCTGAAGATATCTACCTATTCGGAACCATGATAACAGGGTTCTTGCTGATCGGAGCTGGCTTGGCCCTGACTTATCGGAGAAATAAGAGAGCGGAACCGGCTGTTCAAACCCCCCCAAGGCTGCCCGCTGGAATTAAAGCGATGGGACGAGGCGCGACCTCTCACAACGAACGCAGCATGGTTAACACCTTGGAGACGCTTACGGCTGGCGTGAAGACTCAAAATAACAACATTGAGCGTATGATGGGATACATCAAAGAGAGGCCTGCTCAAAATGACACCCTTGAGCGAAAGTTGGATCACATCGCAGAACGGCTCACTGCAGTTGTGGGGTCTCAGAATCAACAGAATGACAACACCACGGAACAGAAGTTTGATACCATCATGGGGAGGCTCACGGCTCTCCAACGGGAGATCGAGACACCAGTGTCGGAGTGTTAAAGAATAGCTTGAAATTCGGAGCTGCTCACATAAAGGAGAAATCAACAATAATCAACATATGGACACCACGGTGCCAGCTGCTCAGGCCGAAGGCTGGAGCCTTCGATGCTTGTTGCCTCCTGGGAACACGAGGCGGGTCTGGGCCCACGCTGGAGAGTCGGCGCAGTGGCAGGATGACTGCTGTGTTGCCTGGGATTACTCCTTATCCCCTACCCAACCCTGTTGCTGGTCACGTGCTCTATAATGTTGTACTGTGGACGTTTATGTGCTTTTCTGTGCAGAGGAGGGTTTTTTTTGTTTCCTGTTCTCATGCTGTCCTCCTGTAGCCCAGCATGAGTAGAGGTCTCTTTTTTTCTTCTTGTACCTTTCCCACTGTAGTGTACATTTCAGTGTTTTTTTCTGTAATGCAACCGTTCTCTGACTTGTATCCCCATGTGATGTCTGTGTTCTATGACGACCGTGGCTCAGGGGGTTGGGAAGCGTATCTGTAACCGGAAGGTCGCCGGTTCGATCCCCGGGCTCTCTGTCCTGGTCGTTGTGTCCTTGGGCAAGACACTTTACCTACCGCCTGCTGGTGTTGGCCAGAGGGGCCAATGGCGCGATTCTGTCAGTCTGCCCCAGGGCAGCTATGGCTATAACTGTAGCTTGCCTCCACCAGTGTGTGAATGTGAGAGTGAATGAATAGTGGCATTGTAAAGCGCTTTGGGTGCCTTGAAAAGCGCTATATAAATCCAATCCATTATTATTATTATTATGTGTAAAGTCGGGGGGCGGGTTCATTCCACTGCAGGGCAACCTGCCACTGCATGTGGCGAATAAACTTTGAACTTGAACTTGAAAAAGTGACCATCTCTTTTTTTACTCCAGGACTTGCACTGTCACTATTTAAATAAAGATTTGTACAATGGTAGTAGTGGAGACTGGAAATAACAGGATATTTGGTCATCATGTTGTAGCAAAATTGAAGCTCAGTTAAGTCCTTCTTGGCCTTGATCATTAGACAGTACTACTCACAGGACACAGTTTTGGAGAACAAGGGACTTCCGCTGAAAAACTAAGCATAGGTTTTGTTCACTTAGCTGTGACCACATCAAACACATCAAACCCATTTATTTTAGATATAGCCCACATTAGCTGATACCACAGTTAACACTATTCAAGCCTGGACAGAGTTAGTCTACAGGTACAAGCCACTTTGCAACCCACCTCCTGCTTTCATGCCGCTTCAGACTGTCTGCTTTGCTGTTTCTCTCCCAGGCTCCAACTGTCTGTATATGTATAGGAAATAGCATCTGCTGCCAAAAATAAACTTCTGCCTTCCAGTCAAGTCTTAGACAGAACCACAGCACTGAAACCGCTCTGACCAAAGTGTTTAATGGCATATGTCTGAATACAGACAGTGGAAAAATGTCAGTCCTAGTTTTACTGGATCTCAGTGCAGCATTTGATACAGTTGACCACAACATATTACTCAAACGACTGGAGAACTGGGCAGGTCTTTCAGGAACTGTACTAAACTGGTTCAAAACATACTTAGACAACAGGAAATACTTTGTATCAATAGGTAACTTCACATCTGAACAGACAGGTATCACATGTGGAGTTCCCCAAGGTTCCATCTTGGGACCCCTTCTGTTTAACATTTACATGCTCCCACTAGCACAGATTATAAAGAACAACAAAATAAACTATCATACCTATGGAGATGACACACAATTTTCTCCAGCTAAACAAAAACTAAACTGAAGTAATAGTCTTTGGTGCCAAAGAAAAACGATTACAGGTCACCAGAGAACTTCAATCTATACACCTAAAAACCAAAAACCAGGCGAGAAATTTGGGTGTAGTGATGGATGCAGACCTAAACTTAGAAAAACACATTAAGACAATAACAAAGTCAGCTTACTATCACCTCAAGAATATTTCAAGGATAAAAGATCTGATGTCTCAACAGGACCTGGAAAAACTAGTCCATGCATTCATCTTTAGTAGGCTTGATTACTGTAACAGCACCTTTACAGGTCTACCTAAAAAAATCAGACAACTACAGCTCATTCAGAACTCTGCTGCTGCTCGAGTCCTCACTAAGACCAAAAGAGTGGACCACGTCAGTCCAGCTCTGAGGTCTTTACACTGGCTGCCTGTCTGTCAGAGGATAGACTTTAAAGTTGATGCTGGTCTATAAAGCTCTGAATGGTTTAGGACCAAAATACATCAGTGACCTCCTGACCCAGTATGAACCTTCCAGATCCCTCAGGTCATCTGGATCCGGTCTTTTATGAGTTCCCAGAGTCAGAATCAGACACGGAGAAGCTGCATTCAGCTTTTATGCTCCTTATATTTGGAACAAACTCCCAGAAAGGCTCAGATCAGCTGAAACACTCAGTTTATTTGAATCCAGGTTGAAGACTCACCTGTTCTCAGCTGCATTTGAATAAAGCACCAAATCCACACTTTAAGCTTAAATTTTAAAACTTACATTTTAACTGCTGATTTTATCTACTGTTCTGATTTTATATACTGTTTTTTTTGTTTGTTTCTTGTTTTGTTTTTTTAAATCAATTTTAAATCATGCTTTTTATTTGATTTTGTTTTTAATGTCTCTGTAAAGCACTTTGAATCACCTTGTTGTTGAATTGTGCTATATAAATAAACTTGCCTTGCCTACTCCATGTGGAATAGGTGGATAAGATAGGATAATTTTATATTTTTCTAAATTTTCTGTGCTGGAAAAAAGACCAATAGTTACCTTTTATTCATTTTAAGTTAGCTATTTTAGTGTAAAAAGACATCAACACAGGTTTTGCTCTTCTTTTCTACATCTACTCATACACAGACATTATGTTACAAAGTCTTAACTCTACAATGTTTTGACCATGCACTATTTGCGTATTGTAGTGTAATAAAACAGCTGGTTGGTGGAATCACAATGCTTTTTCCAATCAATTTGCTATCAAATTAGTTTTGTTGCATTATTTTACTGGAAGTGTGAGTGTGAACAAACTTTTTTATATTTTTATATTTTTTCTTTATAATTTCTATACAGTGAATCATCAGAATGTGTGTGTCACTGATGGATAAAACCAGAATTGTTTTTGTCAGAATCCTGTGAGTTCAGTGTGACTATTGCTGTGTTGCATGTGTATTCGTAAAATTCTACAGACAAATAAAAAAGAATGAATGGGTAATTCAAGCTTTTTTACATGAGACTTTCCATATAAATCTGTTTTCTAATACCTCTTAATGTGATATCAGTGCATACCCCTAAAGGCTTTACATCAGTCTGATATGACACATCCCACTTTGATTTCTCATTAGTCATGCGTTTTTCCCTCATGAGATCACTCTGACATCACCTCTGTCATTTAAGGCAACTCTTTCAGGCTCTGCTGCACCAACCACAATCTTTTCTCCCAACAGTACTCTTTGCAAAACCGCACCATGCTTCAAATTTGTGTGTAAAAGGAGTCAATGTCTGCTCATTTTAACACATATTGTAAAGGATTAGGTCTCCTTACGGATGAGACGTTCATCAGCTAAATAAGGTCACAACAACTCAGCATCCCTAAAGCCACCTTAGAAAAGCTGTGAAAATAAATACCACTGAAGCAAGGATTTTCTGCTCCACATCAGTGACCACAGTTACTGTTCAGAGGGAAGTACAAGAGATACATGACCCAGCCCACTGTCAGGTAACGACACGTAACTCTGGGTACACAGCACTAAATAATACAGTGTGAGGTGAGCCTATTGCATGACTCTATAAATATGGTGTGATCAAGCTAACTTACCTGTTTAATACGTAGAAGAAGGAGCAAGGAGAAACAGAGACCATTCAACCAAGGTCCAGTGGAGCAGAAGGGAGAGAGATTGGAAAAGGAAAAACAGGAAAAAACAGTCAGGCAGTGCAAAAACCTTAGGAAATAAATAATTAAAGACATTCTTTTCGCATTTGAGCTCGACAAGACCACCCTATAATGCCATTTGGCCAGGAATATTGAAATGAAAGAAACACCTCTCAGTCTAAATTATTGAAGAGGTGGGTGATTGTCTTGTCAATGGAGAGGGCAAGAGACGAGGTGGAGCTATCTTGCCTCACCCAGGCAGGCCCTCTAAGCAGGGAATGTCGGCCACGGTATTAGAAGTGGAGGTGTGTGAGGATTTCAGACACTTTATTGGTCGAACACGTGCAAAATCTGTCAAAAATATTGCTTCATTATGACCTGCACAAGACCAAAGTGGGACCTCCAGCATGCAAAGCAGCTTGCTACAGTGGCATGTATCAAGTTAAACAGCCATTCATTATGCATGCTGGTTCCTGGAGAGCTGGAATTACCTTTCTATGTAAGGCTCTCTCCTGTGCAAATGAGAAACAGGCCAGTTGCATAAAAGTAATGACTTGGTTTGATGTTATTACTCTTTCATGAGCTAAGCTTAATCACATTTTTTCCCATCCCACTAGTTTTCATCTCCAGTGCAAACACCAACATGCACCCTTACCAATTGTGAAAAAGCTTTGCAATGTAAGCTGGTATGAAGTGGCTAAACTGGATCACGTGCATTTACTGCCTCTAGTTTGACACCGCAGTGGTACAGCTCAGGCCACCAGGAAACGTGGGCATGTCTGGGTGTCCTGTGGTCCCACAGAAGTGAAAGCAACTTCAACAGGATATATAAATGTTACTATTCAGTTTATTTATTAACTGTTTTGTATTTTACACACTTGCTATTTTAAGTTTTCAGAAAGTTAACCTCTCTTTAAGTATGTCAGATATAAATAAATTAATGCACTGGAAACTAGTTATTTTCAGTCATAGGTTTGACAGTCAGGCAAATGCAACTGCTGTATTATATAGCTTTCTTATATCAGTAATGTTTCAATTTAGTTTCGTTTCTTGCTGATTAGGTTTAGAGAAGAAAAAAAAAGACCAAAAAAACTGAATTTTGGGTTATAATATGCTGTCTCACTATTACGATTACCCGGTGCTGTCAAAAGCACCTGGTGAGCATTACTGTTCTCCAGAAATTATAACGGACTGGAAGCATTTATCTGTGTTCAAAAGATCCAAAGTCTAGACTGTTCAAAGCTAAACGTGAACTGGGCCAAAACTTACCATCTGACAAACTCCCACATGCAAGGCACACAAAACCACTAAACAGTACACAACAGGCCAAGTCTGCCTGCGCAAAGACAGATGACACTAGTTTAACAGCATACACCCAGCACAACCTCATAAACTCTGACACATCTCAGAAAAAGAACACACATATTCAACTTCTGACCAAGCACCTTGTCCTACAGCGCTCCAGGCTCCTGATCAATGAAAACATGTTAAGGGATGCCTTTTAGGAAAGTTAAAGCACAGTTGGTGATAGAAATCTAGGCCTTACTCTCTCAGCAACTATAATTTATAAAGCCCTGAAGCACATGGCCAGTTAAATGATCAGGAGAGACAGAATGTACATCTCTGTAAGTTATCTGAGTTTCTGTCTAAATCTGTGTGCCAACGCTTTGTTTTTGGCAAAAAAACAAAACAAAAAAAAAAAACAGATATGACAGGGGACGCGTTTTCTCTGACTATGTCACCATTTCTTTAACTTGTTCTTTTGTGGAATATATTGCATTTGATGAAAAACTGAAAATCCACTCTGTAATAACCATATAATACACCCCGAAAGTACAGATGTTTTAAATTAGATAAAGCAGAACACATTAAATTTGTATTTCATTTATTAAATACTAATAATAAATACTAATAATTTAGATTCAAATTGCTTTTTCTTTCTAAGTCCAAAACACATGCATCTGAAAATCAGCACGTATCCGATCAAATCCTTGGAATTGAGGAAGAATAATCACTTTCGCTTTCATCTCAAACTATGACGTTTATTTTGACCTGTTCCTCTCACATGCTACATTCTGACTAACAAACACAGAGTCAATTTTATGGTCAGCTGTAAATACACATAGAATTGTTGATGAGGTCTGTCTTGCTTGCTGTCCAGCAGTGACATTTTCTATACTTTAGACTTTCAGGTTTTCCTGAGTCTGTTTACTACTCCTATACATGCATAACCACAAGAACCCCACTTTTCCACAAGTGATTATCAAGGACAACTTGTGCATTAACTCTGAGCAAATTCCAATGTGCCAGCACTATTCTAGACTCAGTTACTGGCAGAGTAAAATGTAAAATCCAATCCTCACCGATCTACCATATAAGCTTTGAAAAATTCATAAACTGGCTGTGAGTGGATTTCTTGTGACTGTTGCTAGTGTACTGTGCTTCAGAGTAATAGCGGCCGGTTCTGTCTGTGTGTGCATGTGTGTTTTCTGTCTGTGCATACAAAGACAAAGGGACTTGTTTACAGCATTTCATTACCACTGTCCCACCCACACTGATGGCCTCTTTAAATCCCTCATCTGCACTTCCAGCTCCTTTGCCAGTAGGGCAAACTTTGAGAGACCATCACATTAAGGGGGCAATGGGCATGGACAATATCTAATCATGATACTTGTGTGGGTGTATACACATCAAACCCATTTTTGCTTCTGCAGCGGTCCATCTTTTAGCTCTCAGTCAACCAGTCTGTCACTCAGCCATTCAATCAAGCAAACAACCAGCCAGTTAGAAAGAGTCTCTACCAATCATCCAGGAAGTCAGTCAGTCAGTCTGCCAGTCTGTCTGCTAGATGTTTTTTCCTGCCAGTCAGCTACCAAATCAACAAGTCAGACACTTAAACTGTCTTGTTTATGCTTGCCTGGTGAGATATACACACTTCAAGATGTGTCCCAAATGCCTGTCACAATACATTCAATCTTAAAGAATTGCAGAAGATTGGATGAAACGGAAAAAACAAAGGATAGAAATAAAGCAACATTATTTCCTGCATGCCTTCTTTCCCTAAAGTCATTCTTTGGAATGACTTTGGGACCATATCATAAAATCGCATTTCTGATTTTAAAGGTCAAGCAGGATACATATAAATATTGTAAACACATCAGCATCAGGGCCAGTAGGGACAGTACTCTGTCATCTTTATCCCAACTCACTCATGGCCTCACTGTGTGGACTTAAATGTGGAAAAAAAAAGTGAATGTGAAGATTATTTGGTCACAACTGTGAAAAACACTAACCTGTTAAGATAATTATTATTTATTACTACTGTAGTGAGGAAGTGGAAAAGATAAAAGGTTGTGCTTGTTTATTTTCTTTTAAAACTACACAAGCATTTTAAAATCTTTTCTATACAACTCTGGTGTAACGAGCTACGCTGTGGATGAGGATGTCTAATCTGGTCTGTTTCGTTGAATTTCCCCAGTGATGGACTCCAATCTGTCTAGGGTGCACCCCTCCTCTTGCTCATTGTGGCTCCACCACAAGTTTGGACCATCTCAAAGTCTCATTTTTGCTAACATCTTTGCAATTTGTATGGACAACTTTCACAAAATATTAATACAATGAATCAAAACCAGCACACAGAAGCTTTATCCTCGATACTGCCTTTCTGTCAGCTGCAAAAGAAAAACAAGAAAGCACATAGCCCTGAAAATAACGTTGTTTTTTCCCCTTCTTCTCCATCGGGCCTGATTTCCTGTTCCTCTCATCTCTTTTCTTCTTTCTCATCCATCTTGTCATGGCCCAGTAATGGCCTATGAAACATTAATTTCATTATTCCAGCAATATGGCTGTTAGCTAGACACTGAGTGCGTGGTGAGCAGGGAGGGACGGTGTAACAGATTAGTGGGACAGACAAATCAAACAGGCCGACAAGACTTGCACATCATCAGACTTTCCACACGAGGGTTTCCTCTAAGCAAAGTAAAACAAAATCCAGCTTTGCAGAGCTTGTTGCTGTTCTCAAATCAGAGTAATTGAACTCAAATAACTGTATCTTTCCATTTTGCCGGATACGCTTGGAAAAACAAAGAACTCTCATCCCACTGAGACGTACGTGCTTCTGGAGGCTTAATGGAAAAGTGAAATGATGACAGAGCAATGAAAGAGAATATTAAATGTAATTCTTGTGATTTTCCCTTTAAGCCTTTTTTTGATGAAACTTGATAAGAAACAAAACTGCTTATGTTATAGTTTCAATCGGGGCACATGAGTTGTTTTTTGGATTTTTAGGCCTTGCTCTGAAAGTAGACTTCAAAGTTCTTTGTTTAGTGCAGCACAGAACAGAAAGATTGTGCCTTGGAGAGAAGAAAAAGGAGGAAGCACAAACAGTGAGTGCTAATTAGAGCTTACCTTACTATATAGGTGCCTGTTATCACGCACTCACAAGCACATACGATGGGGAATGCGGAAATGTAGGACTAAAGGATTTTGTGTCTTATTCCTACAATATGGCTGCTATGAGCAGATTTTCCATGTGTTATTACATAATAACAACTCTAATATCAAGGTATAAAAATGATCAAAGCACAGTGTGTCATTATAACGCTTCACATTTGTTTTTTGTACATCTCGTGCAGCTGTCTTGTGGTTAATTAGGTGTTTGTGTCTACGCCATGTGAAAGTGTTAATTAGGTTTTAGATATGAAAAGTGATGCTAAATTGAGAACTCTCTGATGAAAAACAGCCATGTGAGAAATGCACTGGACATATCCTAGCTCCTTTTTTCATCGTTTGCTCTCGACAATAGGACAAGATGAAGCACTGTCATTCTCTGTGATTATAGGTTTAACTGGATTTTCTAATTGGTTTTCTCAGTGCTCTCTGTAGCTACGCTTCAATACCTTAAATGGTAATATCCATTCCCTCTTTTAAGAACCAGTGAATTAGCACGTCAGTCTCCGACAAGCTCTGCAGCTCATCAGCACCGCGCAAAACAAGTTGTCGTGCGTAAACCATCAACATGGCCCGTGCCAAATCAATGGTACTAACAACAAATCACACAAATCAATACAATCCCCACAGACATTCAATGACCACCTCACACACAACGACAGGCATCATGTAAGAAAAGAACGTGGGAAACGATCAGCGCTATGGCATGATGGTGGATAAATAAAGACATTTGGAGGCATGTTAAAATACCCTTCAGGGATGCAGTGCTGATTATGGCATCGAGAAGATGTCTGGCTGCAGATCAGGCTGGACAACCCAGGGGCAAAAACATGCACTTTTTTACACCAGAAATATATTTTTAGCACTTGATGCATCCTGTAACTTTCACATTTTTAAATTACATTTGACATTTTTTGATACTTCATGTATTCTGTAAAAGTGTTCAGCATGTTAATTATAGCCTCAAGGTAGACAAATGAAGGATAGATTTAAATGTTAACCTGACTTTTAGCCTGACTAGCACTAGTACTTCTAATACTAGTACTTCAATAAATGCACATTTAGATTAAAGATATATGTATCTATGCTCTAAATATGGTATTTAAAAAAATGCTTTTAAATATGCAGTACATATTGTTCTACAGCCTTTTCTTCTAGTGTACAACATGTATGTGAAAAGGTCCTAAATGAAACTGGTAGACAAGCTTTTTTTTTTACTATTTGTAGTGTATTTTTAAAGCATTTTCTTATCAATTAATCATATTATACATATCTACTATTTATCTTCACTCACAAATATTATGGATATCACCATTATTAACTATAGGCTGAAGATGAAGATTGGAAGATTGGCTGCCCACATTCAGGTCCAGACCAAAAAGGCTAGGCAGCGCCTGTATC
>NW_005187512.1:1465927-1469794 GCF_000239375.1 Pundamilia nyererei | reverse complement strand
CCCCCCAATTTTTGCACATGTCGAGGAGCGTGTCAGGCTACATTTCACTGTGTGTTATACTTGTATAACTATGCATGTGACTAATAAAGAACCTTGAACCTTGAACCTTGAATAATAACAATGGAGGTGAAGGATAAGACAGAAACACTTTCTAAAATTTAAAATTCAAACTCAGAATAGAATAGAAATGTTATTAATAAAAAGCTCTGTCCACCAAACTGAGGGCAAACTTTTGTTTTGCCCTCGCAGACCCCAGATCTGAAAACTGGCATTGTCAAAACAGTATTTCACATACATGACACATCACCACATACTCCCTAAATCTAAAAGCTACAGTATATTTGTTGTACTATATGAAAAAACAGTGACTTGCAAATGTCTATGTCTATTCTAATTGCAGGAGAGATTGAGGTTCCAGTTGTATTAGCTGTAGGATCACTGTGAAGCACGGGGTCAAACAAGCAGCAAGGCTGACTCAACTTGGTGATACTGGAAAAATTTTAGAGCGAACGGGAACAGATTAGACAGGATTACAACACAACAGAGTCAACAAAAGCCCATTTAAGATTATACAACATTATATTAAACAAGTGTAACTCAGCTGTCATCTATCTGCATGTTGCAGAGTCTCTCCAAAACACACACACTCAGCAAATCATCCATGTTATTAACCAAGACTTCTTTCTCCTTTGTCTTTATTCCTCTCGTTATATTTTTCTCATCTCCTTTTTGTTGTATTACTCATGTATAGAACATTCCAATAACATACAGGAGAAAAAGCCGGGGCCTTGGCTATGTTCAATTCCTACTCGATATGGCTGTGGATGCCCTTTCACTTGTTTCTCTGATCATATATCACAGTCAGCCAGGCCATGCAACAAGCCAGAACCCTGCATTTGAAAACACATTACTTTTTAAGACCCCCTGAGAAATTGTGAGAGGAGGAAGAGTAATAGAGCTTTCCCACTCTCTCTTGTAAAGCACCTGCTGTGCACATATGAGATGGTGTGTCACCGTGTACTTTCGTGTGTGTCTAAATGCATTTGTGTGCCCATCAATGCTTGTGTGTTTGGGGATATTTGGATTCGAGGCTGAGACAGGCAACTGAATAGAGTCAGAATGATGTGTGTTTGTCTTTCCTTTTTCTATTTAGTTTAATACTATATAATCCCAGTTTTGTGATTTCAGCTTTTGAAGTTTTGAATTGTAAACAGAAACCCATTCAGTTGTGGATTGACTGCTGTGGATCATTAAATGAAAAGAGATTAACGTTTTCCATTAGTAAAATATCTTTTAGTCTTTTTTCCCCCAACTTCGTGATGTGTGCTATTCATAAAGACCTTAATAAATTTAAATTATAATTATAATGTCAAGACTTAAAGCTTAACCTGATGAACTGATTGAAGTTAGTGCCCTACTGAGTGTTCACACAACTTATCAAATTAAGCCAATCGGCATAATTAAATCATGTATAGCTCTTTTTTAACTTCTTCAAAGAATAACATATGTACATTAGTATACTATATTATAGTATAAATTAGAAATGCTTTGAAGTGGGAGGCACAGTGTTGCAGCACTGGTGCCTCACAACAAGAAGGTCCCATGTTCAAATCCACCAGTATACACATTCTCCCTGTGCTTGTGTGGGTTCCCAAAGCCGTTACTGTAACTGGTGCCATGAGTGTGAATGTGAGCATGTATGGCTGTCTCTCCATGGAGACCTGTCCAGGATGTGCTTTGTCTCTTGCTCTATGAGAAATGGGATAGGCTCCGACCTCCACTGTATCATTCTTGTACTTTAAAGATACAGTTTGTAAGATCTCACTTCTACACGTCAGTAGATTTCACTCAACTGAATTTTGTTTACGTGATCACTGTAGGCCGCTATTCATCTGAGTGAGATTGTGAGTCTGCTGTTTAACTCAGGAGACGTCTATTCATTTGGGAAAGTGGTTTGATGTAAGTCGGTGTGACATTGTTAGACTCAGACATTTACAGTAGCAAATAAACTCTTACACAACGTAAGACTGCATTCAAACTGTTTGTCAGCGGAAAAGTGTGATTTTTTTAGGACACATTCTGAGTTTAGCTGGCATAATGTTAGCTTATAAAAATCTATTGTTGTTGTTTCGCCAGGAGGGCCACTTGTCAAATTTGCGTCCAATAAGTTATTGAGGCAATACTGGAATTAAATAACCATGTTTATGCCAGTTTTCATGTTCTAGCCTTGACTTTAAAACCAGTGCCTGCTGGTATTTATGAGAATGCATCAATTTGTAAGAAGAGGTAATAACACACTAATCAGTTTATATTTATGAGCACTATACTCTTTTGTTCTATTACATGACTTCAAACATAAGTATAAAAGAACTTTGTATATATTCCTGCTGTCTTACTATTTATATTTTACTCCTGTACAGTTGGCTTGGAGCGCACATTATTTCATTGTACATGTACAATGACAATAAAGGGCTATTCTATTCTACTGTATTCTATTCTATAAGATTACGTACTTTAACTTTACAACATGAGATTCAGTCAATTTAGGAGTTTCAGAACTTCAACACTTTGCTCAAGTTCTGTTAGAAAAAGAAAGAAAAAAAGCACCAAAACCAAGCCTGAGAGTTACCTCTACTGCAGAGGATAAGTTCAGCCTCAGAGAAAGACAATCAGTGACACGTCAGATTACAGCCCACACCAGTAGTTCCAGTTTCCAGTTTCAGCAGATACCTCCAACCACATCTACTCTGGACTTCATGGCAAAGTTATTGCAATAGAACTATTTCTGAGTAAGACCTGTATGAGCAGTTATGTGGTCTCACGAGCGTCCAAAGATGGTAATGAAGCTCCAATAAATAAACAAAATTTAAAAAATAATCAACAGATTAATGGAACATGCATTTCAACATGTTATTCCCAAAATATTTGTTTGTTTGTTTTTAAATCCAATTACTTCTGTCACCAAATCTTTGTTTAATCAGGCCGTCTTGAGATTAAAATATTTTATAAGAGAGACCTGAGAACAAGAAACAAAATAATAAGAAAACGATCATCAGTTGGGAACAATGCCACAAACAAGGACTGATTAAAAGCTGATTAAAAACAGTTACAAGAATAATGATAATAATAAATAAAATGCCTGAAAGAAAAAGAAATCCAACATCACCAATGAAAAGTATTCTGAGAAGAGTTTGAAACTGAATTTCTCTGAAATGCATATTACCCAAAACTGTATCTGTTAGGGTTCGTACTCACATGGGGGATTTCTGAAGTTAAACAAATATTAGATATGAATTTTAGTTGCAAAAAAGACTGTGAGGTAGACTGAAGGCAAAACCAATAGAGCTTCATCACTTGCAATATTTTGGCTTTTATTGAACATTTTTAAGAAAGTGGAAAAGGTGAGTTTACATCCTATTAAACTTTTAACTACTCACTGGAAAGGGAGTACATCTTATGAAAAATATTGCTTCCCCAATGGTCGATGCAATGCAGGTTAATGCTTGTAAAAATGTGGCACATCTACATCACATACAGTAGCTCAGCAGGGGATTGCTTCACTTCAGCTTCAATATGTACACGCTAGCTAATATTCTGCAAATATGAGACGACATGCACACTCTTGACCTCACCACACTGGTCGAAAGATAATCCCAAGATCCCCCAGTACAAACTCTGTTATGATAAAACTGAATGTATTTGAGAGATAAAGGTGATTTTTATTCTGCCCGAGTTTTACACTCGGAAGGAAAAGCACTGATCTTCCAATGAAGCACCTGAGCTGCACCAGCAGTTCTTTTTGCCACCAGATCTGAGACGCTCTACAGGGTATATCTGTCTCTCGAGTTCTTTCACATAAAAAAAAAA
>NW_005187512.1:1459452-1465540 GCF_000239375.1 Pundamilia nyererei | reverse complement strand
AAACAAAGGACACAGACCAACAGGTGAACTGAAACAAAGCCAAGAAGGGAGGAGGCAATTATGCAGCAAGCCACCCAAGGAAATAACCTTCAAAATAAAAGAGAGACACAGAATAACCTCAGACCGACAAACAGGAAGACACGGAAGGTGTTGACAAAGGGAAATACTGTAGCAACTCAAGGAAACAGGAAACTGACAATTAACTTATTTCACAGATAGTTAGTGTCTCACTGAAATGAAGGGTAAGCTATAGCGACCAAGTAACAAAGTAGAGCATTCAGTAAAAAAGAGAGAAAGAAACCTCCCTGCAAAACATGTTGGATATTAATAGCTTCAACTTTGATAGTCAAAAACTATTATAGTAAACACAGTTTAGAACGTGTTTAATTTCTATAAAAACATTACATCATTGATTAGATTAAAAAAAATAGTTCTAATGACATGAGATAAAATGAAAAATAATTTCCACTGTGGTTCATCAAGTAAGCAAAGAGCAAATGGCTAGTAACACTATCAGTGAAGTAAATACATCTATCACTTATGATTACGAACATAATGAGTTTTCTGAAGTCTGCTTTAGACTTAAGAGAGGCCAGACGCAGTTGCTGGAGGAATTTAAGAAAGGACAGTGGAAGGAAAAGGCAGAGAGAAGTCCAGAGGAAATGTCACAAGCCCCTGCGGAGGCATACGCATGGTGCCAGTATGATCCTACACACATGCACAGACTCACACACACTTTAGTACTGCAGTGATGATGGGGACCTGAAAGGTTAATTAGTCACCATGGGGAGAAACTCAAAGGATGTCAGCTCAGCTCCTCTCCCTCATCAGTCTCTTGCTGTCTACAGGTCTCAGCTCCCTGCTGTGTTTTTTGATTTCAGGCTGAAGGAAAAGACCACTTGAAATCTAAATTAAGAAGATGAATAAAAACAATGGGTTTAGCTCGTTATGGAGACAGAAGCCAAACTGATGGAAGACTGAAAATATTTATGGACAGACTGAAATCTGTCCTCGATATGGTAATTCCATCAAGTGTTGGATAGACTCACAGTATGGGACCTGTTCTGATGTTTATATATTTATCTGCATAACAGGTTTTATTAATGATGTATATTTGTAGTTACTGAGCCCAATCTATTAGTCAATACTAAAGTAGAATACAAGTGTCTTATTAATCTCTGAGGTTGATTTCCCTGGTTTGAGGGGTATTTCCCAGAAATGTCTTAAAGTCAGAAGAAGACCTGAAAGAAGTTGTCTAGCTTGAGGTACTTTCATCCTATCATATACTCAGTGGATCTACCAAGTAATCCATGGAAGTTAAATGAATCCTCCTTGGGGTCAGGTTTAAGTGTCAGTTTATTCCTTGAGTAACTGCAATCTTACCTTAAGAAAACCCCTTTTTTATCTGATTATCCGAATTAGTTTGTCTCAGTGACAAAAGGTACAAAATAGTGTTACAGTTATCATAGCAGCAAAAATAAGGTCTTTGATGAACATGATTAAAAAATGAGAGCTGAAAAGAGTCATGATGTTCTTACAATACAAAAACCAGAACTAAGTTTAAGGAGGTTTTAAAAAAACACTGAACTGAATGAAAGACGTCAGATTATGATGAAGACGTTTAGCTTTTCATCTGATTGATGTGTGCATTCACAAGACAGTGGAGCATGCATCACTTAGATGGATGTGATAACTTTGCTGGACACACACACACACACACACACACACACACACACACACACACACACACACACACACACACACACACACACACACACCTGGATGTCTCCACAGTCAACACAACTCGAACAGAAACTAACACACCACGATCTGTGTAGTTTTGATTGATGATGATAAACATTTCTGGGTATTTTAACATTCCCAATCTTTTATTTATTTTAGTAATGGTAACACGGTGAGAAATCATTTAAAAGGCAACAAAACTTATATTATAAACTCATAATTGGCAAGGAATATATATCTTAAACATTTCAAGATACATCCAACTAGTATGTATTCATTGTTAACTTTAAAACAGTTATCACACCTTTAAAATTTTCATTGTGAATGCATCATCATCATTAATATTATTATAACTGTCAGCAATTCACTTACATGTTGAATTCAACGTTCACTTCCTCTCCTGTGTTAAAGTGTACCTGTAGCTTCTGTTGCAAGTTGCACTAGGAGCTAAATGAGAAAGCAAATGTGGCATCTTCTCACTCTTTTGTACAGTTAGCAGAAGGAAACTTAATATGAATCATTAGTTTTGATTAAAACATGGAAAATGCCACCAACTGTTCCGAAGAATTATCCAGACAACTAAAGAAGTATTAGTCAGCATTACAAGAGTTCCCAGAAATCCCTTTAAAACCAAAACCAGGCAGGATGTCAAATAGCCGGGTCTCAATACGTCAGCTGAATCATAGGACAGACTCTAAGCCATCAGGAGGCATCTATTGATTTGTCTCTGTCATTTCATGCTGTACTGTTTTGACTAACTATGGTGATGACAAACAAAACACGCCTAGTACACCATGCCATTTGTACTCACTTGGATATTGTTAAGTTGAGGCTGCCGCTGCAGTGCTACCATGTGGTGATGATGATGATGATGATGTAATCCTCCTACCATGGTAAAGATGCTAATCGATCATCTATTGGCAATGTTTTCCTCAATTTTAACACATTACATCTGAATTAGAATTTGTAGTAATTTCACGTATGCATGCAATATCAGTTTGTTTTCAAGCAGTTGTCATATTCACATTGTCTGCTCTGTTTTTTGAAAGAAAAAAAAGAAAGGAAAAACAACTTCCTTTGGTCCACTAGCTCCTACTCAAGTGCACTGCCCCAAGGGATTAGTACAGGGATGCAGGGTTTCCCATTTGTCTTATCTTGCACTTCTCACAAGACTGGAGTTGGTTTCAGTGAAATAAAACACTGCAACAAATCACCCCGACTGAATTTTAAATAACAGGAAATCTTTACTCATACTGTGCATGCATAGAAGCTTCAATGGGAGCTTTTTCTTTACTCTGTTGCTAGCCGAAGCCAACAGTGTTGGTCTGACTGTGCACTGCTGAAAATAGAACCACAGTACTGGAATACATTTCTCAGCCTCTTCCTCTGTCTCTCACCCTTCTGGAGACTAACTGCACTGTTAGAACGAGGATCACATGTTCCTCTGTGGACATAGGCAAAGAAACAGGATAAAAATGAGTTACATAGGCACAGACTGCAACAGTTTGATTTTTTAATGAGCAGAGCAGCGTATTTTGGGATTAGGCCCTAAGTGACACCACACTATAGCCTTTTTCTCCAACTTATTCCATGAATGCCTTTATGGTGAGTTTGCAACTGCAAACAACACTTATCTCTACTTTCTCTTTCTTTTACTTTTTCCCCGTAATTGTTAAACAAACTAACGTAACAGTACTCAGCTCTGCCTTAGATTATCAGAGCGGACAGAGCGTCTGAATTCAGCCACAAGGCCATTAATCTGTGACTGGGTCTGAGAGATGAGGGAGGTTTCAGCAGCAACCCACAGGGAATTATCTGCCACAGAGACCTACTGCTGGGCTCAGACCATTGCATGAGATACTAACTCACCATTGACCACCTTGGGCAGTAACTCTGTGCTGTGGAGAAAAGCTCCACTAATGAAACACACAATCTCTACATAAACATTAATATTGAACCCCTGTTATTTGGAGTTTTTATTTATTCACAAAAAGAACATGACATAAATAATGTATTGATAAACAAGTCTGAGCCCTTTTGCACTAAACAAAGAATACTTTTGTAGTACAGATTTAGAATGAAGTTGGGATTTCTACGTGTTTGTGTTCTTTGAGACCACAGTTCTTAGATTTGACTTTCTTCTTTACGAAAGACGTTCAGATTTCAAGAAACCACCATAAACATTATTTGCTGTACAAGTTAATTAAGTGTATGTTTGCTAATTTTTCACTTTTTTACTTGTGTGCAGTCGACTGAATTTCATTGTTCAGATTAGGGAGACACACACCCTCTCTGCGTTTCCTTTTTGATAAAGCTCATGGTTAGGGCTGGATCAGGTGAGCCCTTCCGGTTGTGGCAGATGGCCGCCCCTCCCTGAGCTGGGCTCGGCAGGTTTCTTCCTGTTAAAAGGGAGTTTTTCCTTTCCACTGTTGCCAAAGGGCTTGCTCGTAGGGCCATATGATTGTTGGGGCTTTCTCTGTTTTTTGGATTATTGCAGGGTCTTAACTTGCGCTTTAAGAAAACTGTTGTTGTGATTTGGCGCTATACAAATAAAACTCGATTGAATTGAATAGAAAATTGATGTGAATTTATCTGTAAAATACAAAACACACAAACTTGTCTTCACTTCCTTTAAAATACTTCCAAAATATATTACTTTAATAATGTCTTAATTGAGCTTAAAAAGGGAAAGAAAATCCCTGTTAAGGATTCCCTTAAATCTCTAGTTTAACATTTGATCTTTAAACTGTCATGTCAGGTGGTTTAATTCGGTTGACGTTTTCTTTTAGACTGACAGGGAAGTGACAGCTCCTTAAAGAAAGATTAAATACTTGACCCATTAGACTTTAATGATAAATGTTTTTGTCCTTTCACGCTGGGCCTGAGAGAGGTATCTCCTCTGCTGTTCCTACTGAACCATTAGGCATCTCTCATTTGAAGGCAAAGATCATTTTTCTTGATGATGGTGTTTTTTTTCTGTTTTCTTGTCCTCTAAACTTAGCTGACATTGTATAAGGAATGTGCACATTTGATGGATGTAGTCATCACTGTCCCTATGTGTACACTTAAAGCTAGGTTACTAGGAAAATAATGTTAAGGCAGAAAAGACTGACATAGTATTTCACTTCAGTGTGATAAACGAGTTGCAGCTAGGAATGTGAATAGATATAAATTTAGCAATTCCAATTTCATTATCTATATCACCTATTGATTCAATTCCTTATCGATTCTCTTACTGGTTCTCATTGAGCTCTAATTGGTTCTACCATCCACCTCCACCTCCACCACCATCACTAAGCAGCATATCAAGGACATTACATTTGTGCAGATTAATTATATGCTGTGTGGTCACCTGTTTGTGCATGTTGAAGTTATTTCCCCTCTTTGTTGTGATCAGTGTTGGGGTTATTACTCAAAAAATTTATTACTCCATTACTTTTTCTCAATAAAATGTCCTCAAATATAATGTCTCATAATTACTATTTAACAATATAAACCTATGGGCTACAATCGTGCACACTAACATATGTCCCTATCCTAATGGAGACACATGATGTTCTCTGAGTATTTAGTCATGAACACAAAGCAAAGAAACAAAGCACAAACAAGCACAAAGAGACTTTAACCCTTACACACATGATTGACTGGACCCTACACTCTTCCATAAGTGGGTCGAAAAATGACCTGTGTTAAAATTAATGCCTTTGTACTTTGTACTACATTTTGGTCTGCACAAGAATGATTTTATGTTTGAAATATTTAGTATTTCTTAGTTTTTTGACATTTTTAAAACAGAGAGAGTGTGTGTATGCATGTGTGTGCACCTGTCCACACAACTTCTCTCTCTGGCTGTTGTCACCATACACCTTCCCACTGCTTCAGTGATCGTGGTTTGCAGTTGGGGGCAACCTTGCATTTGACTTCTCATACATGGTATGGAAAGCACCTTTGAGAGCTCAGTGAGGAAGACCCATCATGCACTGATGATGCCATTCTTTAATTCACGGTGCTCATTCGCATTCAGGGGCCAATGTCAAGTTGTACCACAACACCAGCTTAGTTTAGGCAAGCATCACAAACTTCATCTATGCAAATAACTTGTGCTGCTCCCATCTTTGTGCTAACAAAAATAAACTCAGAAGATCTTTAGGCCATACTTGATTGGCATGTACTGTACAAATATGAACCTGAATGGCACAAGCTGTTCATCTACAATGAACAGTCACTGGGGATGCATCGCTGACTGAATGCTGAATATTGTTAAAGGGTTGAAGTCTTTGTGGACCAAATATAAACTATATATTCCTGACAGTCACCGTTGATAAAAATCAGTGGTTCCCATGAC
>NW_005187512.1:1445885-1458892 GCF_000239375.1 Pundamilia nyererei | reverse complement strand
GCTCTTGTCCTTTTGTGCAATAACAATAAAAGTAAAATCCATCTCCATGCTGTAGACGGCGCCACTAATTTCCTCCTCCAGCACACAAACTGAAATCAGCTGATTGAAGTGCAAGCTTGAACCGATAAGTGCATTCTACAGGCGAGCAGATTAACACTTTCAAGAACTGAACTATAGGGAACCAGTTCCCCACATGCAGCTTGCTCTGTAATCAGACTGCAAGTACCTCTTTCATGTTGTGGAACCATATTTGGCATGTATTTTAAGGAAATTACTGAGGGACAATACAGCTTGAGGATGGTTCCTCCATACTGTGCAAGCATGTGTCAGAATTTATACTGTAAACAGACTACGGTTCAGCTGCTGAAACTGACTAAGTCCTATTCATTTCTCTTTTACTCAGACTTTGGATTGAATTGCATTGGGCACAGCTGGGAGTAATGCTTTTTTTTCTTTCCTTCTTCCTGGTTCATCTGTACTACCGCTATGATGAAACTTTAAATGGTGCTTATCATGCACACGTGTCACACAAGCAAATGCAGATGCTCAAAATCCAATCCTGCAGTATATCTGGTCTTCCAGAGAAGCATTATAATAAAGTTACATTGGTCTTTAAAATAAAACTATTAAAGAGTAATGCTAAAAAGATATTCGGTATGGCATGATCGCAAGTTATCATGCTGTATGCTTCTGAATCTAATACATTTACCAGCCTTTAATGATAACAATCTTTGTTGAAGATAAAAATATGAAACCTTACTACTAATCAAAAATATATTGGATAATATCTGCATGCACCACAACACACATTTAGCTGTAAATTGTGTAAGATATATAGAACAACTGTGAAACCTTTTAAATAATCCTAAAGTTATATTTTACTTGGAAAACAAATTTGGCTTCCGGCAGCACGGTGGCACGGTGGTTAGCACTGTTGCCGCACAGCAAGAAGGTCCTGAGTTCAATTCCTCCATCAGGCCGGGGTCTTTCTGTGTGGAGTTTGCATGTTCTCCCCGTGTTTGCGTGGGTTCTCTCCGGGTACTCCGGCTTCCTCCCACCATCAAAAAACATGCAGCTTGTGGGGATAGGTTAATTGATTAATCTAAATTGTCACTAGGTGTGAATGTGCGAATGAATGTCAGTGTGAATGGTTGTCTGTCCCTATGTGTTAGCCCTGCGACAGAGTGGCGACCTGTCCAGGGTGTACCCCGCCTCTCGCCCTATGACAGCTGGGATAGGCTCCAGCGACCCTGAAAAGGATAAGCGAATGGATGGATGGATGGATGAAATTTGGCTTCCATAGGTTTTATTGGTCCTTTGAAATTCTGTTAGAAGTCTTAGACAAGAACCATGTTTGGGGATTTGACGGATGAAGCAAAATTAAAAAACAAAACAAAACAAAACAACACTGCCAACATTGAGGCAATTTTTTTATACTTCAGTTTTGCATTTCAGTGATTTGAGATCATTTCCCTCCCCAGCATGCTGATCCCTGGTACCTATTCACATAACCAGTGAACGCTGTCTAGGCAGAGAACTTATGCTGCATCATTTGGCTGTTTGTCTTTGTCAAAGCAAAAACGTGAAAAATGTGTTGCTATGAAAAAGCAATTTATAATTATTTTTTTTCGGTGGGGTTCCTGGAGAAACACTTTGATGGAGGAGACAGGACAATGATAATTGGATCAACAGAAATGTGTGACACATTCAACACTCCATCTTTTTTTCTCTAATGCAGAAACACACACAATGCTCTGGGTCTGTGCTTCTTGCACAGGTTTTGTTAGGAATCCATTGTGGTCTCATGCACAATTCACCTGTATTTTTGACAGCCTTAATGAGCCATGCCAACCTCATGGTCAGCATACCTACCTACGTGTTTTCTTTTCTGTGCTGCACCTCTCTACATTGCACGCAGCGTAATTAGTGAGGTTTTTCTCTCGGTGTTCCCTCGACAGTTACACATATAAATTTCTGCTTTTTGTCACGAGGGTCGATGTCCACAAATGATCTTTGTGGGGGCAGGTAAGAGTTCAGAAGCAATCTGAAGGACACATAACAATGGATGAGTGACTTTAGCAATTTAAAATATTGCAAACTCCATTATTTATCTGCCACTTGTGGTGCTTATTGTCCCTCTCCTTGACCTTGTATCCAGCCCTCCATGGCAGGGCTGAGACCCCAACTGTCCATGTAATATATTCCGTCCCCTCTGTCAGCAGTTACCAAGCAGAATGATATAAATAGAGAAGGAGAGACACAAAAAAATATGAAATTTAATACAATGCAATATCAATAGTGACCTGTGCTGAATTTAGAATCACATTTTGGGTACCAGTGGTGTGCATGTGTGTGTCAAATTAAATATTGATTCACAACACTGATATTGCTTTAGAGGTAAATTGTGATGGAAAATAAGATTTATGATGTATCGTGTATTACATTGCATGCTATTGTTGAGCTTAATCTAAAAGAATGATGATGAATTTGCTGAGAGCACTTATGCAAATGGTCTCATTTTTAGCCAACTTTGCATGTCGTACTCATAAAATATGAAATGCAGCCATGAAAAAATTGTTTAGCTGCTGGAATATTTAAACACATATTCAAAAATCAATTTTATTTGCAGATTTACTTGAGAAGTTCATCATAAATGAACTATTAGTTGCAAGTTAGACTGGCTTTATTTGAAAAATGAAGTGCAATTTTGATATTTAGTGCCTTTGTTAATAATTACTGCCTTTGACTAGATTAGTGTTTGCCACCTGTGTTGATGACTGTAAATGAGTAAGACTAAAAAAAAAAAAAAGAGAGCAAAATCCCATTTCACTATTTCTAATTACCATTTGCTCCCTAAAATGTGTTCTCCCACTGACAGCACTTTAAACATAACAGTATGAGGCCTCAGTCAGATGGCATGATGCATTCCATTATTTGATATTTTGTGCATTTACCGAGCGTTAGAGATAGTTTCTTCCACACAATTTGAGTTTGGTGAGCAAATTTTGTTTATTTTCCCCATGAAATTCATGCCATTTTACAATGTGGCATAAAGAGGTACAGGCAGCATGAGCATTAGCACACTGAGTATCATTCCATGCACTACAACACGAAGCTCACACACACATATATTATCACACACATGCTAGTGCATCCACAGCATCTTGATCGTGACTGAGATAAAGAGAGATTGTAGGAGCAAAAGAGGGAGGAAAAAATGGAAGAAAAGTGGGAATGGCAGCTGGCGCTTTCCACCAAATGTTAGCTTACTGTCTCTTTTCACTCATTATCCTGGTTTCTTACAGCACTGTTATCTCCCTGTATTCCCCTTACACAGTTTATTCAGCTAATTTCAGAATTTGTTTGTCTGTCTATCCATCCATTCATCCATCCATGTATGCATTCAGTGGCAAAACGAAAATAAAGCAGTAAAACTTTTGTAAAACTCAACTATACTTTCAGCCAGCAACTCTCTCTCTATCCCTTACACACTCACACACACGTAGAGTGAAAAGAAAGCATCCCACTTCTATGTAGCAAAATAAAAATAGACACTTTAATCTGCCCATCTCCTCCACTCTAACGGCCATCTCACCCCTTTTCCCTCTCCTTTTCTCTGAAAAGGTTACAGGTTTCATGGAACTTGAGAAGAGCCATCAAGTTTCATTTATTGTCAGACTTTTCTCTCTTACGGCTCCATTTTGTTTGCCTGAACGTCTTTTATCTTTAATAAATATCTCTATTATTGTGATCCATAAAATATTTTGAAAAAAATGCTTTTGACGCTTTGGAAACAACATTTTGTGAAACTTTCGTGCCAGTAATGCCCCCCTTTAATTGAATATTTTTACATATTTGCATAACTCGCTTGCAGATAAAACTCTGAAACACTCATCGCTCCCTATTCCTTCTTGAGTCTGTCACTGTGCCAGATTAGTTACTGAAAAGGTACAAATTTCTGTATGCCCACAAAAAGGAGGAGGTAAGCGGATCTGATTAATGCACATTTCCTCTTTATATATTCATGACTATTTCCTGGAGTCTATTAGATAGACATGACTTATTCAAGTGGGGGTTTTGATTGAAGTTCTCTCTGTCTATGCAGTTGACTTTCCATCTTTCATTTTCCAATAGTCCCACCACTCCTCTGCCTTTTCTGTGGGTCTGATCTCTGCCTTTCCCATTTTCCTCACTGCGTTCCTTAACCCACCTCACTCTCCGATCATTCTTGAGAGCTTCAGTTGATTGGATGTGACAGATTATATCCATTCAATGCCACTTAGCTCACTCTAGTTGCATTACAGTGAGGGTTTTGACCCTCTACGAACTAGTGATGAGATATGGCTTGGTTGCGACTGTCATCTATTATGGATCTAGAAGGAAATGGTGTTGTGATGATTTTAGTCCTGTGGCTGCCTGCCTGCTTGTGAGACCCTGATTATATATTCACAGCAATGCAGAAATATTTTAGGGAGCTCAATGGCTCTGCTTAGTTTGAGAAATTATGAGTCTGTGGAGCTAAATAAGTGTCTGTTGTTATATATGATTCAGGTTCCAGTTTTCTCCTTTCCTGAATACATTGCTCTAAACAGGGGATTGAAGAACAAGGGCTGAGATCCAAGACAAAGAATTATGAATGAAGCAACGTCTGATTCGTTTGATTTCTTAATTAAACTTAATTTGCTGCTTACCTCTTCTGCATATTAAGCAGTGTAGGCAGTGCAATGTTAGGATTTTAGTGGTCACAGCTTAAAGAGCAGATCAATACGATTGCTCACAAGGGATCATTGGATTTATTTCTGTATAGTTGTAAAGTCTTTGTCACGATATAGAAAATAGCTCAAGTAATTGTAATTGACTGGAATTGTGATTTACCACAATATCAATATAATTAAAATGAACAAACTATTACCATAAGCATTCAAACAACAAGCTAAAAATGCTGTTTATGAGCTGCTAACGGCAAGCTAAATGTAGTAACTGCATCAGGCTGTGGTAATATCAGACATCCACATGGTGGCCTGCTGACAGACCTGGGCAGTGTGTACTTGCATGATCCTACCTCCTGCATTTAGTCGAACCACTGTGTGTGTAAGAAAAGCATGTGAGACATGTTTCTCTTAGAAAAGAAAAATCCTAGCTGTTTTGTTTTCTCTAAGTCAATGTGGTGAAGTCATATAGCCGTTTTCCCCCAAAATTAAACATTTTCAACATTTTCAAGTTGATTATTAATTTCACTTCACATCAAGAGCTGGCTTAAATAACTCTCATGATGACTGTCATCAATAAATTTGAAAAACATCTCTGTTTTGTCATGGATATTACATGTTTTTACAATTAAATCTTTATATGCAATTAATTATGTCCCCGGTTACTTTAACAAAGCAATGTGATCACTGGCTGAAAAATGATCAGAGGTCACATTCTGATCATTTTACTGAATATAATTCAAAATACAACAGTTCCTAAACTCACTGCCTCCCGTGTGCCAGTGAGGTGTTTGTCAGCTTCAGCATTACTCCCAGCCAAAAAAGAAAAAAAATGATGACAGTCTTCTTTTTTCTTTTTGATGAAACACACTTCATCAGCACCTTGTTGGTAGAGGCTGTGTATGATGAATATTACTCAAGTTCTTAAAGCTACAACATTCTTTTGGGAATAACTTTGCACAAGCTGTGTGTAGAGCTATGAGGGCAGTGGGTCACTTGTAGGCCTCATTACTGCATGGTAGTTTCTAAGTACATGTTCTCACTAACTAATATGTATGATCCCATATTACCAAAAATTATTTGTCTGGATTTTCAGCTTTTTCTCGAGGAATATACTGTATAGCAAAATGTTGTTACATTCAAAGAAGATGACTACCTCCTTTCGCTCAACTTTTTCTAAGGAAACAAAGTTAGCACTATCTTTTTCCTGGCTGCCAGTGCTGCTGGGTGCCTCTGGGGACAGTAGGCAGTCTGTGGGTATCACAGGGAGGCAGACGGCCCTCAATCCTATTACATAGCTCCTTACACAAGCTTTCACTTCTACGTTCTCACTTGCACGTCCATTGTGTCAGATCCTTATTGATAAATAGATATGGCTGATAAAGCAACAGCACTCACTTTAGAGATGAACTTTCTGGTGAACATTAATCTTACTTTGATTCTCGTGGTTTAAAAAAACAGACAAAAAACTTTTACTAATCTGTCGCATTCAACAAAGAGCACAGAGTAGAGTAAAGTTAACTTTTGATGAGTAAGAACTCATTAACACGATAGCACAATAACACCAGCAAAGAGTCCTGTAGAGTGGGACACATTGGTTGAGCATGCACATACAGTATATTCAGTGACTCTGTGAAACAAGTGTTGCCCATCAATTTGAGAAGAGGTGATATGTGTACACAGCTGTACTCATACGATAGCCTCTTATGTCTGTGAGCCCAGAAGCTAGAGTACTTAAACACCCCCTCAACATATATCATTCCCAGGCAAGTAAACATGAAAAAGCTTTTAAATTCAGCCAAAATGTTGTTATTGAAAAACATATTAGGAAAAAAAAATGGTGGTTATACTCGCAGAAGCTGTTACATCAATTTATTTATTTATTTTATTGGAATAAACAGTAACATTTCACATTAAAACCACAGGGAGTCTTTGATTTATCTTTCACACAGCCTTTAACACCATCACCTATGAATTCTACTAGGAACCTTGTGTAAAATGTAAACAGTGGGAAGTTTAAGAACAATAAACAGTACCTGCCTGTCTGTCACCACCCTCAGTGTTAACAGAGAAACCAGTTTATACAACAGGCAGCAGTGCTTTCTTTTTTCCTGCTCATGCTGAGGAAGAAGAACAGTTGACACTAAATGGCAATTATTAGGAACTGCAGTTGATCCAAACCATTCTAGCTACTCCCCAAGACTCAACGAGGGATGGCTTTCAGAAAACCTTTTACTGTGTTAGTAAGCAAACAGGAGGTCACGTAACTGCAGTCACGGAAGTTCTAATGGATAAATTATGGTGAAGCACAGAGGATGTGAGACTTACTTTTCATTCCATTCCATCAATTTTTCTCCAAACCTCGTAAAGGTATAGCCTTTTTCCATCATGAGAAGGAAAATCATAAATGGCTCATGCTATATTTAGGAATATTTACTTCCCTCTGACATTCTCAAGTCTTCCCCTTCCTGGATCTGTGCTACCACTGGATCAGTGGTAGCACAGATCCAGAAAGGACCTTCGCTGTTTAGGGGAAAAAAAGAAGAAGAATGTTTTCTGACATTAATGCAAGTCACACAGAGATAGTAAATTGGCTGTAACATGATTGATGCAAGCTTCATCAGTCATGAAAAGGTTGCATTGGTAATTGTTCTAATGATGGAACTGTCTGTTTCACTGCCTTTGGGTATTCATGATTTGATCCAGAGCAAGGGCTGGAGGCCCAACATCCAGATACCAGCTGTAAGATATGTAATGCATGCTTTCATCTATTTATGGCTCTATAGATAATCACAGGCTGGCGTACAAAGACATAAACGTGTGCCATTTCATCCACTCTGTCAGACCTGCCAAACGCACCATTCTCAACATATTCTGTTACCAGGAGAAAAATCAGACATTACACATGCAATTTTGTTCCCTACATGTTTATATATATTTAACAATACTGAGAGGGAATCTATGAAAAATCTACCAGAAAGCAGTTAAAGATGTAAAGATGTAAGATCAGTATATTATATTAAAGTTTTCTGAGATTATGAATATTTGTGGCTATGACGTCAATGTCATAAACTCCATGTACAGATCTTGCACCTGAATCTGACTGGCCTGAAAAATTTGCAGCCCCCATTATTGGGAAAATGTTATCAATTTGATCACAAGTTGCGCCTTATTCATATTATCTGTTTACCTTTATCAGTCTCTCAGTTTTAAACCACAAACCACTCATCTCTAAATATAATCATTTTTCTAATGAAGCCCCCCCGTAGTACAGATATGATTCCAGCTGATTCTTTTTAAATAGATATTTTGCCTTTAGACAACAATTCTGATGGCAAAAGAGCCAAACGGGACAGGCGCAAAAAATAAAATAAATAAATAAATAAATAAATAAATAAATAGATATTTCTTACGGTTTCTCTTCTTATCATAATAAAATTATATAATAGTATAATGATCTTTAACTTCTGTTTTCTTTTTTCCAGTTGTTATTTAAAGCTGTTTTTTTAAACAAGATGTCATTCAGCCCTCACTTATAAACCTAATCTGAATCCTCAGTTATTTAATAATTATAAAACCATTTTAAAACTGTTTTTTTTTCTAAGGTTCTGAAGAAAATAATTTCAACTTTTAGTCTTTGTATGAATAGTAATAATATTGTTAACATTTCTCAGCTATCACAGAAAACTGCCCTTGTGAATGTTACTACTTGTGAATGAGTATTAAGAGCTGACAAAGCTCAGTCTTTGTACTAGTTGGGATTAAGTGCTCTTATCTAAAAGAACCGTCTCCATGGCCATAGATAATGCTCCCTTTTTCATTTTAATTATGGTGTTCCCCAAGGATCTATCCTTGGCCCACTCTTGTTTTCAGTATACTTTCTTCCTTTCAGCCAGACCATTTATAGCCAGAATATTGCTTACCAAAGCTATTTAGATGTACATCATGTAGATGTAGCCTTGGCAATCTATTTACCTTTCTAATTGACATCCAATGCTGGCTATCTCAAAACTAAAATTCAGTCATTAAAAATCCAAGGTTTTAGTTATTGGTTCTAAAGAAAATGTTTTCATGGATCACTTTTTCAAGCTACCTAAGAACTCAAAGCACTTTACACAACTTGCCTCATTCACCAAAGCACTTTTTCCTATGCTGAAATGTTTTTTTTGTTTTTTTTTACCTAACATTCACATGCATCATAGAACAACTTGAAGTTTAATATATTACCCAAAGATATTTGGCAATCAGACTGGAGCAGCCAGTGACTGAGCCACCAACTTTCCAATTAGTAAATGGCTTGCTCAACCTCAAATAAGTTACAAGCTTTTAGGCACACAGGCTCACAGATTCCAGCAAACTTAGAACACTGCTACCTAGATTTCAACTGGTTTCAAAAAACATGATCATATTTCTCCCGTATTAGCGAATTCACAAATATATTCCAATACTTTGATTTTAAAATTCCACAAATGACATTTGAAGCATTAAATGGTCTTACGCTGCATCTCAAGAATTTGCCCCTGCGTTATATACATTGGTAAAAGGATGGTCTCGGCTAGTAAACAAAGGTTAATAGGCATTTGCCATGAGAATTTCCAAACTGTGGAACAGTCCCCCCTCATTGAGATCACAATGTCAATCTCCTTATTGTCTTTTATATATCTTCTTAAACATTTCTTTCTTCTGAAATGAACATCTAAAAGGTGACAGTATTTGCTTTTTTCTTGTATATTCGTACTTGTTACTTTATGTTTTTAACCATGTCTTGCATTTTTAACTTTAACATTTTTTTAAAAATGTTTTGTCCCTGTTACTGTACGTTTTCCCTTGTTTATTTCTCCTTCAGTCTCAGGCATGACAGATGACTACCCCTCCCTGAGCTGGATTCATGGGGGCTGTTGAGGTTTTTTTTTTGTTGTGCATGTAGCAGGGAAACCAAAAACCAACCAACAAGAAAGCAGACTAAGAAGTGTTCGATTTGTTAGGCAGATATTTGAGTGGGGCAAAGTAGCCATGGTTACCGTCTGTCACCTCAGCATGGGATGTAAGGCGCTTTACTTGTTCTCAGTGGTTTGTAGTTTGCTTCTCATTTTCTTACCCTGTGTTCCCTCGCTTTCACACAACAAACACAAAGCTCAGAAAGACACATGTACTTGCAATAAAGAACATATGTGTGAGGGAAGGACAGAAATAAATTGTCACTGTGATCGAATGGATACGTTCTTGGTGAGTTCTGGGATGGATGCCTCATTCTTTTCTTGATGAAACACAACGACTAAACTTAACGTGCTTTAGGAGCGTGAGCTCCTTGTAATCCTGGGTCTTTGCACTACATATACAGTGCTCACATCAGGAAAACAATTTTCAAATTGAAACGCTTGAAATAAATCCAAAAGACACTGCAACAATAAAGAAAATAAAGCTCAGCATCACGGTTCAGGGGAAACAATATTGTCTTACCTCAGCGGCAGCACCACTTACCATCACCTTGATACAATATACACTACCCAGCCAGTGTCAAACACACACAAACAGCGGTGTTCACTCATTTCACTTCTCTGCGCAATTCTTTTCTCCTTTTTTCACAAACTCCTCTCTCGTGGGAGCTCAAGAACAAAAGATGATGAATGAGAGGACCCATGTAGGCTATGTGAATCAAACGCTCTGTATTTATAGTGGCAACCCACTCCCTCTATCATCAGGTACTCCACACTGGCCAGTATAGCAAACAACATTTAGCCAAAGTGGTATTACACTGTCTCACATCCAGTCAACATTTTCAGTGAGCAGAAGGATTAGAAACAAGAGGATGGCGGTGGCTGAACAAAACCTTATCCTGGCAGGTGTAAAACATGAGGACAGGGACTTTTGACCTTACATAGTGTAATTAGTTGCAGGTCATGTAAAATAATAGGACTGGGATTTTTTATAGTACTAGTATACGATAGTAGTAGTATACTGGAACTATTCCTTCTCACCAACAGGGTCTGCTTTGATATAGTCCCAAAAATAACATCATCGATACAGGTTAGGAGACAATTATTGTTAAGATGATTTTGATGGTTGGACTCTCTCACACATACACACACTCACTCTCACTCACACACAGTGCACATACAAATGGAATGGGAACCTCGGGAAAATCAATTTCCCAGCTGAAAGTGTGACTGAGTGTTTCAGCTGTGCTGAGAAGCCCCATTACTACCGGACAGTGGGAGCAGACTCTTCACCCTGTCGTGTGTGTGTGTGTGTGTGTGTGTGTGTGTGTGTGTGTGTGTGTGTGTGTGTGTGTGTGTGTGTGTGTGTGTGTGTGTGTATTTAGTGCTATTGGAGCTGTGGTTCAAAAGTACTGTCATGCTCTTTCTGTCTGTCAGACATGCACACACACACATTCAGTCGCATCGGGGTCCAGGACCTGAGCATTTATCGCTGGATAAATTGTTTCCATTAGGTCGCAACAGAGCTCCATCACCTTTCAGACCATCAAACAAAAATAATAAAAAAATAAAAAAATGAGACAGCTTTTTGACATGGAAATTCGCAACACAGTCTTTCACTTGCTGATAGAGTTTTGCTTTAGGCACATGACTTCTGTTATGTGAAGTCTGGACTCTGCTTATCTTTAACCTCTTTACTTCTCACCACAATCACTGGAAGCTCAACTAAAGAGCTGATTCAGTTGACTTTGACATTTCTATGTATTGTGCCTTTGCATGTCTGTGACCCTTCATGACCTTAATATGTCCATAAGTTGATTTTTAGTATATTACTGCCACATCAATAAGAGTAAATAAAGAATCTGAAATTATTTGCAACTCTGATCCTTCATGAATCATTCACTCTCGCTCATGTAAATGTTGGTAGCGAGACAGCTTAAAGGGAAATGCAGAAACATTTGTTGCCTTACTCTGGAAAAAAAAAAGGCCAGATATCCCATCCAGACAGACACCTCAGGGTTGTGACCTCCTTCTGTTGCTTTAAGTCCATGACCAGTAGCTTCATGGCAAATTCAGCTTTGCTGCAGTTCTCTGCTGATTTGGGGATGTTACGCCGCCTTTTACTTTGGAAAGTGCCGACACTCCCCCAGCAAAGGATGTCAATCTTATTTCATGACATGCTCTACCTGAGTATTAAATCTTATTTTACTGAGCCAAGCTCAGCCATGCTAACTTTTTTCTTAAGCACCACAAAACACATACATTGCACTTTAATGTTAACTCAAGCACTGGCTTGTCTTTTGGAGATAACAGGGTTTTGAATCATCTAATTTCAGTACTGACTTTAGTACTTGACTGAAACTGCTCAAGTGTTGAAATCTTTTAAAATGTAATAATGAAATACCTATGCACTTGTGTGGCAGAGATTTTCTGCACAATGATTACAGCTCCACGAAGACAGAACTTCATTAAAAGTATATTGTAGATTGGTACTTGGTGTTTTTCCAAGTGTCTATTCTTCGATCCATTTCTATAACCTGTGAAAGCTAAATTCTCTCAAAGGAGCTCTAGCCCCTGAGACAGAGCATGCCGGCAGCACTCCAGAGACACAATCCATTTTTATCAGCCTGGCCAGACCCAGGGTTCATGAAAAAAGAATAAATAGGGCTGTTAAAACCTTATGGCTTTTCTCCTAAACTACAACAAATAGACAGAGCAATAAAAGGAGAACTAGAGAGAAATAGTGAAATTGCTCGAAAGCTTTGTGGCTGCGTCTTTACCATTACAACATTCTGCTGATTGATAAAACACCATCTTGTTCTCTGCTTGTCAAACGGACTCTTCGTATCACTTACAAGTGCCTGCGTTGGTGCACTTGGACCTCTTTTGGCTTCTGGCCTTGCTTCTGTGTGTCAAGTCCTGCTGTTGTCACCTTTCAAAATGTGTGTAAGTCTTTGACTGTCTGTGCACATGTGTCTACTTAAGAGGGCTCACACGAGCAGCCATAAGTCTTTTGTGAATGGGACACAATCGATAATACATTTTTCTGCTGACCTCTTATTGCTGATGGACTCTCCTGTGAGCCTCCAGCTTTTCCTCTTTGTCTTACACTCAGAAGACACTCAGGACAACAACTGACCTGGGTCTGTTAGGAGCTGCATTGTGCCTGTTGTATGGTGAGTGTTGAGTCACTTTGAATAATCCTACGGTGTCCAGAAGTCTTGAAAACTGTGCTTGTGCCCAAGACAGCTAAATATATGAAAAAAGTGTGTTATGTGTACATAAAGTTAGCTCCTGAAGTATTTGGATGATTACAAAGGTTTAGGAATTTTTGTCTCTGCACATATTAAAATCCATCACA
>NW_005187512.1:1439837-1445758 GCF_000239375.1 Pundamilia nyererei | reverse complement strand
AAATCTACAATCAAGAGACATGCATGAAGGCAACATGTTGCACACCAGACCAGGCTCTGATGTGTTATTTGTACCAGCAAGTATGTAGAAAGAGAGAAACAGCCCATCTGATGGATACCATATCAATGGTATCACATAGGCATGTATGACTGTCAGTGCAACTGGACACTAATGTTTATTGATGATTTGACAGCTGAATAAGTAGTAACGATGTAGTAATTTGTAATTCTGAAGTGTACAGGACTACACTCTCTACTCTAAGGCAGTCGAGTCACACAAAACAGACTCCACAGTGTTAGCTGGCCTAAACCACATGGCAACATGAGAATTTCCAAGGCTTATAAATGGAGCATTCTTCAATACTGATGTTAGTCACTTGATCTCAACCCAATAGAGAACCTTTTCAGTTAGTAAAGATAAAGGACTATACATAAAAATGGCTGTAATTCCTACAGATTTAATGAAATTACTTTTTTAAACTCCTTTAATTAAAATAGAAAGTCTGCACTTCAGAAACGTCTTACCTGTTGCACTTATACCCCACTGTGGTGGCATACAAAAATGAGAAAAACTGTCAACTGTCTAATACTTATGGCCCTAACTATATATGTGACTAAAAAATGGATTAAAGTCTCAAGTCCTGTCAGCTAGCTTTCAGCAGGAACAAAAAAAAAACATGAAGTAGGCTGAATGTTCTCCACAGTCCACTTCCTCAGTTTATTTTTTAATCAGTCATTTATCTTCTAATATCCTGTCATTTGAGACGACAACACAACTATATTTACTATGAAAATGAGATTTTTCATTGTTCTTCAAGCAATTTACTTCTGAAACTAAAAATTTCTGCTCCTAAAAGAAAAAAACGAATCATTACCTATATAGTTTATTTTCATTCCAAATCGTATTTTGTATAAAACCAAATATTATTCTATTTTGGTGAGCACAGTTTAAAAATACTCTGTCAATAAATGATGGATGTAGTCACCATGATATCACAGAATAATTCTTACAACACAATGTGGCCATTGCATTCTTGTGTTTTATGAAGCACAAAGTGGCTGTATTTGGATTAGCTTGGATGGGTTTCTAATATAATTGTATTGAATTTAGTCTTAAACATATACAGCAGCAACACTCACACCAGTGCACACATGCATACACAGACTTGACATGAAGAGTGTCTATGTAAGGGTATGCACAAATCTATCAATGTGAAAAACAATTTACTAACAAGTGCATCAACTCTTCAAATGTTCAATTAAATCCATCCATTCATCCATCTTCTTCTGCTTATCCAGGGCCGGGTCGCGGGGGCAGCAGCCTAAGCAGAGAAGCCTAGACCTCCCTTTCCCCGGCCACCTCCTACTCTCATCCAGGGGAACACCAAGGCGTTCCTAGGCCAGCCGAGAGATACAAGTTCAATTAAGTCAATTCGTAAAATAAAATAACAACAATTATGTGCCAAATGTTTGCATATACAAAGAGCAGGCTATCCCAAAGAAGCGACAATGACGGGAGGTTCAAGAAGGAAGGGAGGTATTTTATTTGAAATACAGTATAACTTCACAGCAGTTTTTAGATAGTTTGAGCTATGTTTTTACTAAAAAATGTGTCAGAGTCCTAAACATGGACACATGTAGATACAGCATAGTGACCTCACTAAGGTGAGAACTGAGTCTTTAGTGCAGAGGTGACGCATGGGTAAAAAAAGAACCGAATCAATTTCAATGTGATGGTTGATCAGTTTCTTTAAATTTGTAAGACTTTGGATGATGATATCACAGCAGATCATGCAACAGTCCATCATGTCCATTTCACAATTAGCCTCTGTAAAACATGAAACACGCACACAGAGGCTGTGATAGCTGCAGTACCAGCAGAGGGTGATATTTTATTTCAAGCCAACAAGAAAATAATCATAAAAATGAACGTTTAAACAGAAATTATTAACACATATGAATCTAAATACACATTATCCGCCTAGCTTAATCATTTCTCCTAATAAAGACCCTGGAATGCCTTTCTTACTTTACTTGCTTACTACCGATCTTGGCTTTAAGTCTATTATCTCCCTCAGCTACTACACTTTTCTTCTTTTTTAAACTTGATAGGTGGGTGCATGCTATGACTGACAGAAGTAAAACAAGGGCAGAAGAGCACACTTTACACAATAAGATATTGAATGTGTGTGCTTTCGTGTGACACACTTGTGAAAAATCAACACTGTGTCATCACATTTTTTCGCCAGGTAGGATGAGAAAAGCTCCGTAGATAACGAAAAAAAAAAAACCACTCAAGAAGTGAAAAGGAAAAAAAAGTGAAGCACAAGAGGAAAGGTGTGAGAGATACTGTTGCATAGAGGCCTCACCTGCCATGACTGTTATTGTGCAGATATACATGTGTCTGTTTACTTGCTGCTGAATGTGAAGGTGTGATGCTGTAAATAAGAGGGTGTTTTCATTGTGAAGTTTTGCAGATGGATTATCAGTAATCACTGTCTGTGAAGGAAGGATGAATGCAAACTGAGCCCTAACATGAATAAACCAACATGATTCAGTTTAATACTAAGCACTACCACTAGTCTTATGAACTCACTTTATTGTTAAAGGCTACATTTGCATTATGAGCATAATTTATTTTGCATGTGCATTAAACATAAAGGAAGTGTCTCAGGCAGTGGGAATAACATCTTTGTGACACACTTTATTTTATCTGCATGTAAAATGGATTCGATGTCGGAGGGTAAACATGAGGTGAATGAAAAAGCTGTCTGATTTTTCTAACAGGATTTGTCTGTATCACAGTCTATGTTCACATCATTCATATTTAAATACTGACACTGGCACGATTTGGTTTGAGTCAGTGTTTAACATGCCATCATGTCCTCCTACCTACGCTACAAATATACTTTACTGTTACTGCCGTATAGAACAACCAATAGTGTTTTCAGACCTGCCACATGTCCAAATGCTTCAAGTGTTACTAGTAAAAATACTTTTTGTATTTTCTTTAAATGTTGTTCATGATTAATATTTGTGCAGATACGGAACAATTTGTAAATTTCAGGTGTTTACAGCTTGGTTACCAGGTGAGACAGGCTCTTACAACTCCAAATTCATATCTTTTAAAAACTATTGCATACCATTTTCCACTAAATTCTCCAAACAAATATCAATTTCCTGCTTGTAGTTTTATTATAAGGTGAAATGGCATGCATTATTATGTCATATAACACAACGGAAGTGCTCCAGGATGCTAGGGGCCGTGTTGAGCTTTTGTTACCTAGTGGCTACACAAGCCAGGAAGTACCAACAATGGGATTGGGTGTGTGGTAGTAACAGGTAAATGAAGAGCCGGTTCGGAGCCAAAAGAGCCGGAAATCCCATCACTAGAAAGGACTGATCCAGCATGGTGCAAGTATGAAAAACCTCTGCGTGTGAAATTAGATAAATAAATAAATAAAATAAATAAACTGAATGACAAGAATACAAGAATTTTTACAGCTAGCCCACGGTTATAGCTCTGTGTGTTTTTATCGTAACAGTGTATAGTGTATTAAGCAGTGCCTCTGCTGCAAACTAACACAAGTAAACTGAGACAAGATGTAAGATGATCCCTGATGCTGAGATGCATTTGAGCAGAGCTAGCCTCAATCTTTAATTCCATGCACAGCCTTGTAATAACACAAACATTAAGCTCATAATATCCAGTGTTCCTTTCCAGTGAGATTGGCGGTAGCGCCGGTAATGCTGTTTGTTATATAACATGTAGGTGAAGTTGGGTCTCCTAAGTGCCAGTAATGCTGCTGCAGATATTGAAACACTGCACGTGTCACAAACATGGCCATAGACACAAAGTGGAATCGGAAATAAACAAGCCAACATGGATTCATCCACGCCTGCATCGGATTTTACATTTTTTATAAGCAAGGCGATGGCAAAATAGCAGAGCTGCTGCTGGAAACTGTGCTTGTGCAGGAATATTTGTGTGTGTCTGTTTGTGTGTTTGTTTGTGAAATGGAGAAAAATGTGCAATGTAACCAGGCAGAGCTCATTAACCTCTCAACTGTGCACAAAAACAACAATTACCCCAAAACAGACGGATACATGCACAGAAATGTAGTAATCACTCCCTCAGTCCTACAGTTCCCCTCTCACTGTATCTCCCTCTCTTTCCCCTCTCTCATCCCTCTGCTGAGGAGGATTCATAAATAAAGCAGGTTAAGATTGCAGTGCCTGCAGCGATACGGGACGCTGGCCAGGAAAAGACCTAGTCTACCACACAGGGAGAGGGCAGAGACAGACAGTGAGTTTATGTGTGTTTCTCTTTGTACATATTTGTACATTTTCTGAACTGAAATAAAGTGATATAGGGACATTTTACCTGCTTAAAGATAAAGCTTTTTTTGCTCCATTCATGCATGTATTACATACATGGTCTAAGGAGCTTGGAAAGAAAAGCGTCTGGACTTCTTTAAGTTGCTTGAAGACGTTTCACTTCTCATCCGAGAAGCTTCTTCAGTTCTAAGGTCAAATGGCGGAGAATCCCAGATTTAAACCCAGTGGAAGTTTCCCCCCAAAGAGGGACAAAAGGACCCCCTGATGTTCACATTTTGGACAGAGAGGACACATGGTTTGAAAGAGGAGTGAAAGAAGCCATCTATGTCCACTATGAGCGACCATCTTTGAACAGAGGCGGGGGTTTACGTGCCCCACTGTCTGCCATCTATAATCCAGTTTTGAGTTCCCTTCCCAGACGCCTTAATGCCCATTCTGGTCCATCTGACCTCAGGAAATCGCATGATAGGGTGGGGCCAGGTTTCACAATGAGCTCACCCGAAACCCTGGCTGATTGTGACCCACACCCATTTTCACACCTTGGCTCATGTGATTAGGTAGAGGATCATCAGGGGTCCTTTTGTCCCTCTTTGGGGGGAAACTCCCACTGGGTTTAAATGTGGGACTCTCCGCCATTTGACCTTAGAACTGAAGAAGCTTCTCGGATGTGAAGTGAAACGTCTTCAAGCAACTTAAAGAAGTCCAGACGCTTTTCTTTCCAAGCTCCTTAGACTACGATGACCTGGATGACTGAGAACCTTCACAGACATATTACATATATGCATGGATGGATGCATTACTGTACAACTATTCCTGGTAGTAGTCCTATTAACATGAGTGAGCAGTAGCCAGTCAAAACCACCTGCTATTTTTGAGAGCATGCTATGCAGTTTGTGTTAAAATAACATAATTTGTTTTCTCTGTTAAAAGCTGGCTGCTTGTGCACCACATGTAACTGGATGTAACTGGATCAAAAACTGTACAGTTCTCGTTTTGGAAGGTTTTAGACTCTAACCCATTTAAGGCGAGGAAGAGGCTAATGCATTACCACCTAAAGCAATTCCAGTGCTAGCTAGCTGGGGTTATAGGGTTTTTTTTATGTCTGTTTGTTTTGTGTGCGGTGTAACCTTCACATTATTAAACTGATTATTGTCTAAAGCTGGGTTGACTTGGCAAGTCTGGATTAGGAACCAAGTCAGCCAAAGTTCCATGAGAGAAAAAAATCTGCCTGCCTCTCATAAAGAAAATTCAACAAATAAATAATGCATTCATAGACCACCACCAATGTTCCTATGTCAGCAAGACAAATCCCTCTCTGTGATGCAATCTCATTGAATATTCATGCATACCCACCACCTGTTTCCCGTCTCTGTTTTATCTTCTAAAATCTGAATTTTTGCAGATGTGAGCTGAGTCTGGACTTTTCTGTGGGGAGTTAACCAATCAGCTGAAATTCTTTCCTCAAGGAACAGAAACCATGTGTTACTTTTTTAAACTTTCTGTGTTGCAGGATTCTTCTGTACTTCATCTGTTGAAGAATTTATGGAGCTGCTGAAATGTAATGTCTCTATCACCCCCCCCCCC
>NW_005187512.1:1436722-1439745 GCF_000239375.1 Pundamilia nyererei | reverse complement strand
GTGAGTACCTGACAGATTTTATTTATTGATTCTATTGATTTAAAAATGCAGCCTGCTTCAGATGCTTGGCATTTAACAAATTCTTCAATTCCTACTGGTTGTCTGCTGTCCAAACAGAGTTAAAGGAGGAGGTTATCAGATGTGCAAAGTGACATTGCTAACCATGTGCCATGGAAGCCCAAGCTTAATATGTATGGATTAAACCCTTTTCAAAAAGAAAAAAAGGCAAACCCCTCTCAGACAGCTGCCCAAAGGCAAGACAACCTCTTCGCCAAAAGGACTTTTTTTTTCAAGCCTTCTTCTTACACGTCTGTGTATAAAGTCTGCTTCTGTAAGTCTCAAGTCTCGCCCCTTCTCCCTCTACAAATCCAGTGACGGATCCTTTGGGGCAAGATCCGTTAGAAATTTGCCCTGGTAGCTATTTTGAAACCATATCAGACTGGCTGCCTTGGCTAGTGACTCATTTCTGTCTTTTAGCTCTTTCATTATGTGACACAAATCAATTATGGATGAAAAAAGTGCAAAGATGCACAGAGACCTTTTCATGTTTCAAACCCCACGGATGAGCACAAGAACAGATGAGGAAGTCACAGTGAAAAGGGGGTTGCTGAAGGTACGAGGCAAGGTTATTGAACATCTTTTTTCTTCATTAGATTTTTTTTTCATTAAAATAATGACATTACACTGATTTATTTTTCATGAAAGCAAGTTAATGACAATATTTTGTCTTTGCCTGATAAACATAAAATGATAGAGTGAGAGATATTTAGCCTGCTTTAGCAAAAAGCCGGCTACCGATTAGTCTGACAGGGTTTAAGGTTAAAAAAAGGAGAACTGTAAAAATTATGTGATTTAGAGTGTGACTGCAGCCATTTCTGACGGTAACAATTATCCACTTAGCCTGTGGCTATAATGAAACTTTCATAATTTCTTTAGGTCAGTGCATAGGCATAGTGGACTAGAGCTGACAATTCAGAAAGCTGCACACAAATGTCCCCTAAAACAACATATTTTTAAGATGGTCTGCACAAAACAAACCAATCATATATATCTTAATGAGTAAAACTGGAGGTCCTGGTATATAAGCTAGCAAGCTTGTTTTGCCTCAAGTCTTTATGCTAAGTTATGCTAAACAAGGCAGACAGAAGCTCCGCACTTTGCTGCATATACAAGACTGATTTCAGCGCTCTCATGTAATTCTGAAAATAAGCAGTAAAAAAAGCATATACCTTCTAGAATGCTTTATTTCTTTAAGGCCTATCATCTTCTGACACCCCTTTTTTCTCTCTCTCCATTTTTACATCTGTTCCTTCCATGCTGAACTATTTTTGTCCTCTCTCCTTCTGTCTCTGTTTCTCACTTCTCTTTCACCCTCTGTCTCTATCCTGCCCCTTGATTTTCACACATCTGCCCCTCCTGCTGGGCTCTGCCTGTCTCTGTCTCCTTCACTCTTTGCGCTCGTTCCCCTCCATTTTTATCAAGTCACTAAAGGTAGGAATACTAAATTACAGACAACTCAAATCTCCTTGAGGATGACTCCTAACCTTTGCCGCATGGCTCCAACTGTGATGATCTCATTCTCCAACCTCTGCTGTGACATTTTTGCAAGTTGGGATGTTTTTGTGTGTCTCAGAGCGGATATGCAAAATAATTAATTTCCGGTGCAGTGTGTGAGGCCCTGCTGCTCTCCAAAGAAAAAAATCACTTTCACTTCACCAATTCTGGCTAGATCTCTCCATCAGTGACTCTCTCTTGCTTCTTCTCTCCCTTTTGTTTCAGAAGTTGCGATTATATACAGGATAAAGTAGAGCAAGGGCAAGGAAAGGCTTCCTCCTCTGAGGCAGTGGCTGCTGGCCATTTAGACAGCATGAACATAAAACACACAGGCCTTGGCACATCTCTGCTCCCCTGCACACTCGAATAGCAACACCATCCGTGGATTATTACACTGACTGAACACGGCTCTGTGCAGATTTATGCTCAGTCACATTAGGAGAATGTGTCCATGGGCAATGACCATGTAAAGATGTAGTGGATGGATGGAAGGCTAGACATGTAGGTAGTGAATAGAAATTATTACTTACCTATTTGGATGAGCACAAGATAATTCCAGGAAGAGAAAGGGGAGGGGGAAAAAAGAAAATACAACTTTAGTTGATAAAGGCAGTAGGGTATTTCATGCAGGAAGCATTCTTGAAATATTATCAGTAAATATGAAAAAGGGTGAACATTTTTTTATAATAATAATTTAATCATGTGGTTACAAGTTTGCTGGAAACAGTCTAAAGTTTATTCTCACAGTCTGGCCTCCTCTCATTCCCAGGGTGTCAAATGCTGCCACTCTGTGAAGGCACTCGCTTCTCACAGATTCACACAAGATACCCTTTGGCATTTGCACAGAGACACACTGGATTGTGGCAACGGTGGCTCCTACGGGGACGTCTTTCTTTGCTGTAAGTTGAATTTTTCAACCTGCAGTTTTACATTGTGAAAGGTTGATGTTTTTAGCCCAAACCATGTTTTTTTCCTAATATTTAAAAGGAACTCGTCACTCCAAAATCAAAGTTCTTTTTTTTTTGTCTTGTAGTGCTGTTTATTGACCATTCTTAACTGTAGCTAGCAGTGTAATATTAGCTAGCTGTTAGCAATGCAGCTAACTCTCTCACTGAAGATAAATACACAATAGTTACCACATGAAATTTCAATGTTTTGGTGTTGATAGACTATAATTTTTGCAAGGAGACATGCGCATGCTGCAGAAAGGAAGCTTCTATTCACTTCTAAGAAATAACATCTGTCAGTATTTGATACGCTGGGATGAACACATCTTAAAAATTACACGATTACATGATTTCAGAAGATATTTATAAAACAGACAGAAAAAAAATCTTTTCCAGTAGAGTTCAACAACATCAGCTCTAAGAATACCAACTTTCTGCCTGTGACAGTTAATGTGACCAAATTAGGACCGAAAATGAGTGAAATACATTTCAATATATATATATAGATATATATCTATATAT
>NW_005187512.1:1430637-1436702 GCF_000239375.1 Pundamilia nyererei | reverse complement strand
TGTGTGTGTGTGTGTGAGTGTGTGCATGTGTGAGTGTGTGTGTTTGATGGCCGCTGGGGTGAGAAAGCACAGCAAGCAGGAAGTATCTACTGTAAATATGTGCAGTTTTGTTCAGAGGAGTATTATTGATGTTGAAGAGAAGTGGACAGCCTGATGCATCTATACCACAAATCACACTCACACATTCATGGAGTATCTTATTTCATGTACTTTAGTTCTTTTTAATCACACTCCAATAGATGAGTCTGGGGCGGTTTTGGTTTCAGTGCCGTTCCTAAGGATTCTTTACTTGTAGTGTGAAGGAGCCTGAGATCAAACCACCTGACCTTCTGATTAGTAGATGATATGGTCTACCTCCTGAGCCACTGCTGAAGCAGACATTATATTGCCATATCATTTAGGCTTTAAATGACTGAAGAACAATGACAGCAAGTCTGGCAACAATGATGTTTATCAGAAGCTCCTGTTGGTGATTTGCTTCCTGTCATCACCTTAGTTATAATTAATCTCTGGCTTCTTCCACAGCGTGTCCTTGTCCTGTCTTCCTCCTCTCGACTCCCTGACAGCAGATGCTGCACCTCTCTGTCCTGCTAGACCTCAGAGGATCACAGAGAAAGAACAATACAGCTGGGCCAAAGAAGAAAACGGTTAGATGTGGATTACTAAACAACATCTGTGAGAAGCTGGTGACCTTGGACCACTCACAGTGTGTTTCACACACTTCATCCAGGCTAAGGGAAAGAGGCTCCAGGGAGTGGTCAGTACACTATGTCACAGTCACAACAGACTCAAACCAATCCTGCATCCTACCTGTTGGACCTGTTGCTCTCAGGTTGACCCTACAGGTTTTACTATTATTGATTCTAAATCAGGGAGTTTTCAGTCTCAGTTTTCAGTTTTATTTGTCATATGCAAGTTAGCACAGGGTCAACATCGCGATGAAATGTATTTGACGAGCAGAAGACAGTCACTCAGCAGCATGGTACAGGAGAAGAAATAAATAATAAAAAATAAATCGAAAAATAGTAAAGAGCAAAATATTAATAAGATGTAGTAAAAGAAAAAAGAGATTTTCAGTTAACTGAATATATATATATATATATATCTATATATATATCTATATATATCTATAGGACTAATTAATCAGTTTCCCTTCAGAATGGCATATTAGAATATGCAACTCCCTCTTTGCTAACTGACTTTTAATGAGTCAATTTAACCATGTGAAGACAATTTATCTTCTTCTTGTATATAAATTGGCTTGTTTTGCACTTTGCACACTGTGTTGCGTCTCATCTTGGCCAGGACATCCTTGTAAAAAAAAATTTATAATCTCGTTTGATATTTTTTTTCCTGGGCAAAAAATGATTGAAAAGAAACTAAAAAAATAAAGATGAGTAATAAGAGTAGGGAGCAAATAAAACCACTGCATATAGGGCAGGACTTTTCAAGTACACCTATCAGGGATGACCTCTCTATCGTGACTTCTTTGCGTGAGAAATCTTGCCCACAATCCTCTTCTCCTACTTCAAGCATTTAATAAACCTTCCAAAACTGGGACAAGACAGCCTGTCTCCAATGAATTAAGAAAGCATGTAAAACTTTATTGAAGGAGGGGCTCTCTGTACTGTTTGAATACACAAACAGTGTGAACTGACATCAAAACAAAAAAAACATTCTCATAGTTAGGTTTCAGATTACTAAATTGCATCGTAAAACTATCTAAGCCACCATATACTTTGTTATTGGACAGGATTTATGTGTGCATGTTCATACACTCTCCAGCTTGCCGCTGTAGATCCCCAGCAGCAGCAACAACACCGGGAATTAGGGCGGTGGAAGGATTAAACGAGGATTGTGGATTTTTTTTTCTTTGTGTTCACATGTGCATTTGTATGTGTGCAAACAAAGACCACAAAAAAACAGTAATGTAACTTTCATCATTACTGGTTTAAACTTGGTTGTGGGGTGTAGATCTATTGGGCTGTCATGCATAAACATGCACTCGACACACAGACAAAGAGGCCTACTTCCACAGACCTTGATATAGCAAGAAAATGTGAAAACGGGGAGAAAGAATCAGGCACTGAGAAACTTTAGAAAGTGTGTATTTGCATAATCTCTTCTTTGCAAAGAGTCTAGGGGAGGAATAATAAGCTAGAGAAAGCTATCATCTGCCAGCACTATGTTAAGCCAAATTCCAATGTGTGTAAATGAAGCTTGCAAGCAACACACAGACTTCTGCACTGCATTACTTAGTCACTTGTTTAGTCTTTTTCACATTGTGTGGTTGTCAAATGGTCCACATTTGTTTTGCCAAAAACTGCAAATTAAAGAAAATACACAGGGTTCAAATTGTCAATTAACCACTCTAAGTGGCCGCTCACTCTTGGATTTGCTTTCTAAAATAGACGTATTGTTCCCTTTGTTGATATCTATACTGAATTTCTATCCAGATCCATTTTACAGTGAAGTTGCTCATGAGTACAGGGAGATAACTAGAGAGCTGTGCTAGAGTTCAGTGGCAGCATCACTTGTCATTTATTGTCAATTGTTATTCATAAGATCGACAAAAAACAGGAGATTCATTTGGTTGGCTTTCAGAACAAAAATGACTTCATGTAAAACATGTAAAACTGACAACTTTACACTTTGGAGGGAAAAATCAAACAAGGCTGGACTACAGATGAGTGACAAAGCCCAACATTAAATGAGCCTCGGGGCTAAAGTATTAAACCCTGCTGCTATCAGAATTAAGAGAATATGTCTATTATTGGAACATAAAATGTATCTTTCACATTTTATCTGACCACCTCCATTACTGAATAAGACAATAAGGCATTTTCACACTTCCTTATCTAGAAGAGCGTTTTCTCCATGTCTTTCTGCATGTGATGGGTAGGGCGTAGGGTTACCTGTCTTGCACAGGATTACACACTCATAAGTTTGGTTGTACTTTGCTAAAGTCATTGCTGTTGGTGCTCACTGCCCCAAGAGCAACAGATCTTTTGCTCATAACAGTAGAAACATGAGCAATCTGTTTAAACATTTAGCAAAAGGCCACCACGTTCAGACAGAGAAATGCAGTTTTTGACTGCCTAACTCATAGTTCGTCTGTTGTTGCACCAGGCACGCTAATATGGTTTTTAGCAAATCTGGGAATTTTTCAAATGCAAAAAATACAAAATACAAAAAACAGTAACAACAAAAAGGAGACTCAAAAGGCTGCTTTTACTACAACTGAGCTTACGTGACCATCCGCATGGCCACGGACTGACATAAAGGGAAAAGTACAGCATTTGATGGATTTTGATATAAAGTTCCACTGACCATCTGGAACCAGCTGAACAGCAACCAAGTAAGGGTCGAAAGAGAAAAATAACTGGAAAGAACATGATGGTCAAGGACAATTAAAGCAAGCACAGTGTGTCACTAATTTGTCGCTACATTAATCGTGACTGACTTCAGATGGACTGCATAAAAGCAAGAGAAGCAAATTGAGTGATATTTTAAATCAACTTGAGCTGTTGCAATGTTTGACAGATAGCTTGTGATGATGTCTTGGCCTTGTTTCTAGAGTTCAGCTCCCTTGCTGCTTTATAATGTGGATGTCTGATTTTGCACCCTGAGGGCCCTCAAGTTGAGTGGATGCTGCAATCCTTTGAAATCAAGCGAAAAAAGGGGAAGGGAGTGATATCATTGGCCTCGTTGGTGTGCACGGAGGGTATCCTACTTTCCATTTAGGAAGTGACAACCTCCTCTGCCTGTTTATCTGACACACATCACAAACATAAATCTCTTAACATAGACGACCCATAAATGCAACTTCGTACTCAGAGGACTTAGTGCACTCTTTCACAATCTTAATGCCCAAAGTTATATACATTATGACCCAGAACGAACCAACACAGTTACACGTCGATCCTAAAACTGCAAGGACGTTTGTATATATGAAACAGAGTGGAAGTTTTGGTTTTTCCAGCTCCGATCTCCCAATGCCAAATTTGAACCTTTTCCCAAATGCAAAAGCACTTCTCTTATTCAATACTAGACATAGACCCAAAGTTCATGACTGACTGCAACTCTTGTCCTATGAGGTGGAGTTTATGGTAGTTTCTAACCTAATATACCAGCTATGCATGCCAGTCTTTGTTTTTGACTGGTGGTGTAATATTTTCCTAAGATTTCTTGGCAGTTTTGAGATGATGTGTGTAAAGTTTAGGATTTTACATCGCCTTAGCACATTCTAGTTATGTATTCCTTGCTTTGTATTTCCACTATTACTTTGTTTTCATTATCTAAGTCAATTTTGTTTGGTGAGCCATTTATTTGGTCTGATTGGACCTTCATGACTTCCAAATAATCAATAAACTAATGACAATGAGACTGGGATACATTTCCTAGTCTGTGGTTGTGGTGCAGCTGTGGTCAGAGCACTTTTGACCAATCACTTTTGAGTAGACTGGTCTCATGCAGATAAACAGACTGTTTGCATCGGCTGTTGTGTAACAGCAGTTTACAGTTTTGTGTTTAGTCCTGGCCCAGATATCTGCTGGTTAAATTGGTATCTGCACCAAGAGACTAAGTCAGCAGACTAGCCAGTGGGTTCCCACTGGCTTTAACAGAACACCTTTCCCAAATAGATGGCTTCTATTTATGATGAAACCTTTTTAATAGTTCTTTGTTCTTTCACTGTAAGGAAAAGAGACTGACATATGCAGGTTTCTTTCTTAGAAGAGACACACAAACTCAAGCACACACATAACGACACACCTACATGCAAGCACATAAGCAGATTACGTATGCATACTACAGTGTATGTGCAGTCACATGTTTACCCGCATGCAAACACCCACCTCGCACAAATACAGCATCTAAATCCCAAACCACAATGAGGTTAATGCACTCGTGTTTATAATACATGAGTAAACAATCTCGTTCTCATTTTGTTCCAGTTCCTTAGGTGTTTTTTCAAAGCTCTCTGAGCTTCCTTTAAGGTCAGTCTTCATAACCACTGTGCTGCTTCAGCCACAAAGTCAAAGTGGCTGAGCCTCCAACATAATTCAACACTTTGTTCAACCTCAAAGAGCAGCAATAGTCATAATGCATCAGAACACATTTTTTTTCTCCCACATATTTACTTGGCAGTATTTGGAGTAATATTTCTAGTGTCTCGGTCACATTTATAACACATAATGTAGCACAACAACAAATCTGTCCAGATCTGCACCTTAATACAAACAGCAGAGGGGCCATGATTCATGAGACAGTGCACCACTGTGCTGTAAATTTGTTTTCATTGCAGCTTCATTATGCATAAAAAAAACACAAAATTTGTTCAGCCGTTAAGCAGAACAAAGCTGGTAACTAGGAATTCTCTGGCATTTATGTGAATCCACATAGATGCCTCTGCAGACCAGACAAGAAGGTGTAAGGAGAGGTTTAGTTTAGAGGCTTCAGTGAAACATAAAACATGATGAAGCTCTTATTTTTTGTTCTGCGCTGAATTAATGATCTTATTAAACTGAGTACAAATAACTTTATATTGATAATGTTTTTCAATGTGATGTTTGATTGTGCATTCCTTTAAAAAACATTTACTGCTCCTGTAGTACCTGTTGACTATTTCCTACATTATTTTTCACCCAAGTATCCATGAGTGCACAAACACTTTAAATAAAAGATGGACATAGTCACTGTAACATCCACAGCTAGTTAGTGAACGTTCATTTTGTAGATAAAAATGGTGCAAGAAACAGAGCACAGATGTCCTTGATCGACGGTTCAATTAATCACATAGAAGGCCATATTAACTGGCAGATAACTCATTTAAAAATGCTCCAAATATCCATTCAAAAGGTTCACTTCATTGATGTCAACAAGTAGTGGCCTAGTTGGCACCTACTTGTCACTCAAACTACCCCCATACCTGGCGATGCATATGTTTAATCAATTATAAACATTACAGAAATACATAATACGTACACCAAATTTGCTATGAAGGAAAATGATGTTGGTAAAATTTTTGCACTGAGTTCTAAACATATTATATATATATATATATA
>NW_005187512.1:1425144-1430617 GCF_000239375.1 Pundamilia nyererei | reverse complement strand
CATTTCAATAATTAAAGAGAAAACAAATCACTTTAGACATGAGTGAAATTTAATTCATATATATATATATATATATATATATATCAGTTCTAAAAGTGGACAGTTGTAACATGGAGATCGTGGGGATCGTGGCTTTTAGAACCAGGCTCAGGCGGGAATTCAAAGTCGAGGTCAAAATTATTTATAAGGCAAATTTAAAACAACAACTGTTGACCAAGGTGCTGTACATTTAAGATAATCAAAAAAGATTAAAAAAACATAGGAAGACATGATAAAAATTAAGAAAAAGAAGCATAAAATGAGAAGATTTGAGTAAGAAATAAGAAAAATAAAAGTAGTACAAACTCATTCTGATTTAACCTCCTAAAACCCCAATTCTTTCGTGGCATGTATTTTTTTATTTCTCTTTGCTATTTGGGCTGATCGGGACCTGATGAATGTAAAAACAAAGAATTATCTTTTTACCTGATTTTGCACTACGAGGGCCTGATATCCACATATCAGGACATTCATTTTAATTTTTGATAGAACAGTGGCAGTATAATGTCCTCGTAAGTGGATATCAGGCCCCTGTAGAGCAAAATTTAGTATTGTGGTCTAGACAACCCAAAATGTGATGTCCTCATATGTGGACGCCAGGTCCTGGGAGGTTAAAAGCCAAGGAATAAAGTGGGTTGTCAGACGGGTTTTGAAAGTGTCTAATGTTGGAGAGGTCTTGATATAAATGGGCAGTTTGTTCCACAATTTAGGAGCAGTCACAGCAAAGGCCCCGTCTCCTCTGTGCTTTAATCTGGGCCATTTGATCTGCAGACCTCAGTGATCTTGCAGGAGTGTACCAATTTAAAAGATCAGAAAGGTATGAGAGTGCTAACCTGTGCAATGCCTTAAGAACGAATAATAAAATCTTAAAATCAGTTCGAAAACTAACTGGCAGCCAGTGTATGGATGCTAGTATGGGAGATATGTATTCTTGCCTGCGTGTGCCAGTTAGTAACCGTGCTGCAGCGTTTTGGACCAGCTGCAGTCGGCTAACTGATGACAGAATGACACCAGAGTAAAGACTATTACAAAAGTCGAGGTGAGATGAAATGAAGGCATGGATAGCTCTCTCAAAGTCTCTGAAACGGAGGAATGGCTTCACTTTTGAAGGTAGCCGAAGATGAAAGAAACCAGTCTTCCTGATTCAAGGAAATAAAGACGTGTTAGCTTCACTTTTTTCACCATAGTTTGACCTTTGGCATGTGATCTGGGGCGATCGTGGCTCAAGAGTTGAGAGTTTGCCTTGTAATTTGAAGGTTGCCGGTTCGAGCCCTGGCTTGGACAGTCTCAGTCGTTGTTTCCTTGGGCAAGACACTTCACCCGTTGCCTACTGGTGGTGGTCAGAGGGCCCGGTGGCGCCAGTGTCCGGCAGCCTCGCCTCTGTCAGTGCGCCCCAGGGTGGCTGTGGCTATGATGTAGCTGCCATCACCAGTGTGTGAATGTGTGTGTGAATGGGTGGATGACTGGATATGTAAAGCGCTTTGGGGTCCTTAGGGACTAGTAAAGCGCTATACAAATACAGGCCATTTACCATAATCTTTTTTATTTAATGTCATCAATTTTTCATCTAATACTACATTTCATTGTTTGTGTGACTGTGTTTGCATGTTTAAAAATACATATAAACATGCAAACACACACACACACATATATATATGCTATATTTTCAAACTGGTCGCATGTAACAATAAATGCCTCTTGCTGCATCTGTGACACCGATATCCTAAGTGCATCCATTACTGATTTGTTGTGTTTTGCATGTATAAGCATGGCAGCAGCAGCCAGTGAACCATAGGCAAATACAAACAAGCATGTCTCTACACAGTCCTCATACAAGACCATGTCACGACATGGGGGGATGATACCATTGGGTCCATATATGATGCAAACAAAATGAACATACAAAATAATGCACCAAACAAACACATACAGACAAAGCACACGTCCACATACACACAGACCCAGCTTGGTCTATTTGGCTGCTCATCCTAGTTGAGAGGCCCTTTGATCACACATCAAACAGATAACAACCTGGGAGACAACACACATGCATGAATTCACACACATATGCAGAGGAACACTCTCACGCACAGCAGAGTGTGAGGATTTGTGTGGAGTACAGGTCGTTCCTGAGAACGAGTGAGAAGAGGGGTAAGAGCAGACGAGTGTCACAGAAAGAGATGGAAGAACAGATGGATTCAAAATGTGAGGAGGGAAAGAAAGAGAGACAGAGCGATAGAAAGGAGTGAAGAATGAGTCTTCTAGCCGCACACAATGTTAGCTTTGGTTATTTCTCTTATTTGGGTTTGTATTTTACTCTTTTAAGACAGAAAACAATGTGGATTTGCACTGCGGAAAATACGTGCCTAAGCAATGTACCTGCAGTAACAAACAAAACATAAAAGGAAACTTACAAGGGCTTCCAGCTGGGATCATTGCTTTGAGATTTGGCACTTTGGTTTCATTTGTGTTTTCATTGATGAAAACAGGAAGTGCAATATTGCCAACAGGTGAGTATGTTGAAAGGTTGAAGGGGTGCTTACTTATTTAGTTGAAATGTGTTATATATCAGAACAGACTGAGCTGATTTTTCCGAGCTACATTTTGAGTTATGACTTTTGGTTTATTGTGTTTTCTAAACATATTTAAAAACAGAAATTTACAGAGAAAGACTTTTCAGTTTCAGAGTGGACAGTAAATTGAGGTAAACAAAACTCTGGATAATTGGGTTTATTGAAATTTCTAATCTGCTCAAGAAGTACGAGGAGCACATATTTCTTAACCGTCCTGTTATGTTGCGGGTCAGATTGACCCAGAGCAGAAGAGATGTCACAGAAAATGAAAAAAATCTAAATTATAAAAGAAAATTGTAAAATAATCAGTGCCAGTGTTTCTGGCGCAGATCTGTTAAACTAATTATGACTGATTGTGTCATCAATGATGACAAAATGACACAACACAGACACACAGTGATACAGCTGATCAATCACAAGCAATCGCCTGTAGACAAAAAAATAAATAAATTCAAGACTGCACTATGAGAGTGGTCAGGATAGATCTACATATTCAACATTTGAGTTGGATATCAGCATTGGTTCATTTGCTGTGGGCATCTGTCATATGCAGTAAATTTAAATGGCATACCAACAGGAATGGGAATCGCGACCTGGTTCTTGTAGAGAACCGGTTCTCAGTAGTCTGCATGCCTGGGTATCAGTTCCACTTGCACTTGCGCTATAATCAGCTTATTTGAGTTGTGCTGGAGTAGCTGAATAGTGCCACAGTCTACAACGTGAATTACTTTTATTTTTATACACAAAAGGACGAGAGCATGATGGTAAATTTCAAACTCCATTCAGCAGAGAAACAGCTGAATTATGCTGCCACGGACAGCATGCTAATGGTAGGCTAGCCAAGAACCCAGAGTGAGCTGAGTGAATCCTGCAGCCAGACCCTGAACGTCAACAGATAATAAACCGATGAGCAGTCAGGCAGCCTCCATTTCTATCTATTCACGTTTCTAAAGTAGCATCACTGTGGCGCTCACTTTAAACTCAAATCCTCCAACCCCCATCCTTCAAAGGCGCACAGCTAAGATTTCATTTATGCCAGTGTCCACATCATATGTGAAATGTCTGCTGACTGCATACTACTACTCAAGTTACAGAAATATAGATACAAAAAGTGAATACACATCGTATTGATGAAGATGGAAGACATGTTTATTCCATCCTAGTATTCTTAGGAAGGCTGTTTTCCATCTAGTAGCACCAAACTCCTGCTGTATTCCTGCCAAGTTCTCCCCCACACAGATTTGAGTAGAGGAACTTGCTGTAACTACAACATGCTCATATTCAAAGGATTTTATTCATATCTGATTTGCATAAGCAAACACTTTTCTGAATATCAACAAACAACCATGGACAAAGACATACTGTACATGCACATGCACATTATGAATACAGATTTATGCACACATACACTCACGCAAATAGGCATGAATGCACCCACATATTATGCACACAGACACACACAAACACTCCAGAAACAGCTCTCTAATACCAAAGCATCTGAGTCTTTAATGAGCAGGATAATGTAGGCGTCTGTTTTGAAATTCTGCTTCTCGTCAGTATCTCCAATTCCTCACCTCCCTCTCTACCTCCCTTTCTCCTTCTAAATCCCTTTCTTCTACCTCCCCACTCTCCTCCTCTTCCTCCTCTTCTGTCTAGCAGTAGCAATTCAGTTTAATTGGTTTCTGAGTCACCTAATTCCTCTGAGGGACAGAGATAGTGTATGTGAAGAAGAAGAGCGATGGAGAAAGACAGGAAGAGATGGCATATTTAAACATTTAAAGACTCAAATGCGCACACTTTGCATCTACCTCTCCCCTGTTTCTCTTCTTCCTCTTCATTCTCCTAAGGGCTGACTGAAACTTGCTTACTCTAAAACTAATCCTCTCGTATCCTTAAAAGACTAGAGACCATCTCCTGTAATGGAAAACGTCCTCTTTTAGCTTGACTTTATTCAGGGCATCTCTGACAAATGCACCGAAAATTTGGGGATAAATGCCACCTTCTCTTGCAGCAGATGGATCCCCCCCCCCCCATTGGTTTAAAAGTAAAAAAGATATTTGCACTTTTCCAGGAAAAATGAGCATCATGACCTTACTCCACAAAACGTTCTTCTTCCCTTTTTTAGACCAAACTGAAAGTGCCTTAGATAGTCTTCTCAAAGGAAACTGCAGGAGCAACATTTATGTGGTTGTAAATGACATTATATAGTACCAGCACAGTAGCTAATTAGCCAGTCACACCCTGCTTATGTCACTGATTGGCTTGTCTGCCCTGTGCTCAACTCAGGGTGGAAGGCTTATTACAGCTGACAATTTGGATAAAGCTCGGCGAGCTGCTGAATCTTTTTGTCACCTGTGCTGCCTATTGCATTGTAAAAATTACATTTTATTGACATGAAATAACTGTTTTTTCGTGGCATTTTGGGAAATATGCTTATTGCCTTTTGAGAGCTAGACGAGTAGATCAATACTATGGAAATGACTCTCCATTAAGTATAAAGCTAAAGGTTAGTAGCTTAGCATAGCATTGAATTTAAAAGAAAACTCTGGAAAAAGGCTGGGGTAGCAAATTACCAGATAGGTCAAAGGGAATTTGTGTATTTATACTGACCAATGGGACATTGCATACAAAAACACCTTAAATGAGGTCTTGATATACACCAAAGGTCCACAAGTAAAGAATACAAAATGCCCTCTATATTGAAGTTTGGGAAAATAATATATTAGGAGCAACATGCACTGTTTACGTGCTAATAATGATAATATGATAAAGCTAAACCAGCAGAAATCTGGGATCTTTGGTGGTGTTTGTTTGATTTAGAGACTAAAAGTTAGAGCTGGAATAATCCAGTGCGCGCGCGC
>NW_005187512.1:1421832-1425082 GCF_000239375.1 Pundamilia nyererei | reverse complement strand
GCACGCACGCACAAAAGCCAGGAATGGATAAAAGAGCTTCCACAGAAGTAAAGTAGGTGATGAGCTGTCTGATGAAAGATGTCCTAATGTAAAAAGGCAGGTACACATGGAAGATTAAGTAAAATGCTCGATAAAGACTGAGCAATGCTCTCAACTCTCCTTGACTTTTTCAGCCTCTCCTGCTTTCTCATTCAGGCTTTGAAGTTGAGGTCCTCTGTTTATTCAGCAGTGACCAGAAAGAATTGATTCGGTGTTTGTGCCAGCAGGCCTTGAATGTGTTTGTGCAGGGTATCTTCTTTTATAAATCTTTTAGTGTGTTGTCTGTCAATATGTAACAACATACTTTAGGTTTTGTTTTGGAGGGTAAAAAGTCAGAAAGTCCCTGTCACTCTGTAGCATGCATGGATACCAGCCAGTGTAAATTTATTCAAGAGAAGAGAAATGTTCAACTTTCAGATAATTAAGGAAAGAAATTGCATCTCCAATTTCCATAGTGATTGCAATTAAGCTCAGGCAGTTCAAAGTGTGCACTGCAGCCTCAATAAAATAAGAAGAAAAGAAATCCTTTTTTCTTTCCTGTCTTTTCTTTGAAATGTGACATAAACAGCTCCATTGACTTTTGCCCTTTAAATATTAATGAGATTATATCACCAGTGCTCTTTCCTTCTTCGTTTGCCATTTCTTCACTGCACATCTGCTCTCTCTTACTTTTATAATATAAATATATATATATAGATATATATATTTTAACTCTGTTCATTTTTAGTTACCTGTGGTATTTCTGCCAATGATGCTTAGTCTCTTGACCCTTTACTTTTACATAGGTTAGTTGTTAGCTATATATTTTTTCATAAAGTGTTTATCACAACTGTCTGGCACAAATCACAACTTCAGCTTTAAAACTTTGCTTTTCAGAGGACATGAAGGCGTGAAGAGTGCCGGCAGACTTGGTGTGTTTTGCTGAGTCAGCCTGATTATGTGTTTGTTGTATGTGCGTGTGTTTACGCTCATGTTGGTGTGTCTGCTGGCACCTGTTTAGGAGCCAAGTGTGCATAAGAGTGCGGCTTTGAATAAAAAATTAACTGTGCACACTTGCATGCCTCAGTGTGTGTTTGACACGCTCATTAATTAAACATTTTCTCTCTGATCGACCAGACACTCACCTCGAGAACCAATTAAGTAGCTGTTGAGTGAAAATTTAGAAAATTTCTGTTTCAACGCTGCAAATAACAGAGTCAAGCATCTCAATTTTTCATCTCAAAGTGTTGCATCAACAGACTTCTGTCCATTGAAATATTTAGCTAGTTATGTCATCAGTACTCTCTCTAATTTCGCTTTCTCTGTTTTAACTGCGCTTTATTTGATGTTTTGTTTGATTTTCATAAAGTTTTTATGTCTTCTTATGTGTCTCTTGGGGACAGCCAATATATTGTTGGCAGCCAGAGTGACTCAGTCTGTTGGTGTTTCAAGCACAATCACAGAGCTATTTTTATAGACACATCTTTTTTTTTCTTTACCTCTGTCTGCTCTGTTCTCATATGGATCGTCTCATTCAGTGTTCTTTAGCTAAACTTGCAGTATTATCCTGAAAGAAAAGAGGATCCTTGGCATATATAAAACTTGCACTGCTGAAATTATTAACTACCTGCAAAGATTTTCATTTGGACCACATGCTTTTCTTCATGCTGATTACCTTCACACAATGACCTGCTTAAGCAGCCACAGGTGTGCTGTCAAATGACCTCATCAACAAAGAATGATGGATCAGTACCATCTGGCCTGACTGATCATTACACACATCTTTCACTAAATGACTATATAAAAGCCATTAAAATTATGTTGTACTACTCCCCTCATACAGAATGTTTGGGTATCGGCATATACCACGAGCTCAAAGTTATACTGGAATATGAAAAATACATTATGTATTTTATTCTAGAACTGTGCTGCTGTTGAAAAGGTGGGATCGTGTTTACTATCTGTTTCAATAACAGGCATTCGTTTAATGGTGTTAATCATCTTGGATTTTTCTCTGTTTCTCTGACACTTTTCTTCTTTTTTTGGGTTAAAAGAGTAATGAGATGGACTGGGCAAAAAAAATCTGTTCAAAAGTTTAGAGTGCTCGAGTAAATTGGATTTAAAAAATCTCTATTTACACAGAAATGACTGACAATAAATTACAAACATGGTTCAACAGTATAGTTACAGTTTTAACACTGTAGTGTTAACTTCTGTAGTCATGATGTAGTTTTTTGGTGCAGCTAAAATTTGACGCCAACAGCTGGCCTCTGTACTCTAAGTAACTCTCCATATGTTTCATTGTTAAATGGTCCAACTTTACAGGAGAAATAAACATCTTTACAGCCTACAAACATGGTTTTAGTCTCTAAAGCCATTTTCCCACTTTAATGCAACTATGCAGGTGGCATTTTATAACTCACCCATTTAAACTGTATTAAGGCCTAAAGTTATGCACATTAAGAGTGCGGCTGCTATGTGTGACAAGTGGGTATCAAAGTAGCCAGATATGGTGTTTAGCTATCTGCTAGGCTTTACTTAGTTGGCTGACTTCACTGAACACTTCATCCATGTCATTTATGGTTTTAATCGATGGGTTACAGTGCTTTACCATTTATCATTACACTTGAGTTCTTGTGATTGATTTATTTTACCTCACTGAGAAAAATGGGCTTTTGGGGGTGACACAGAATGACTGTTTGCTCAGTTGACCCTGCATTTGATTATACATGTAAATTTTAAAACATGTGACTCTTTCATACATCCTCAGAAAGAGTGGAGGGCAAAGAGAGAGAGTGGAAAAAAAGAATAAGAAAAAGAACTGCACCTACACCTGTCAGGTGACAGAACAGATGGCCAAATCTAAATACAGCACCACAGGCACCGAAGACAGTGGGCTGACACTATGTGTGTGTGTGTTCCCACGCATGTGCACTTTCATGCTTCTGTGTAAATGTGCACTCAGATGAGGTTAGGAGTGAGCTCAGAGGTGGAGCATTGCCAGCAACCCAGCGGCAGACAGCTGGCCGAACATTCAAGTCCTGAGGTCTAGCCCCTGTGGGTCTGCGCATATGTCCACGTATTGTTAGCAGCAGACCTTATTGTATGTAAAACACTTTGAACCCACGGGGCTGCAAATGCAAATATCCTGCTCTACACAAAGGTCTTAAATCATCTTTTTAATATCTGTGTGTGTGTGTGTGTGTGTGTGTGTGTGTGTGTGTGTGTGTGT
>NW_005187512.1:1406635-1421803 GCF_000239375.1 Pundamilia nyererei | reverse complement strand
ACACACACACACACAGACAATGCTTAAATTCAGCATCTATCTGTTGGATGAGTTTGCAGGTAGTGCTGCTAGTCATGGTAATATCTCAAAGCTATCACTAACAAACAATTAAAATAATCATATTGCTTATTGATCCTGATGAGCCTATGATTGCTAAATAATATACATATTTTATTAATCTTATTACAAAAAATAATAATTATGTCAACACAAGCATACACATTTACTATACATGGTTATTTTGCAGCAAAATCTTTGACAGTGTTTCCAACTATGACACTGTGTTCATCAGGATTTTAAGATTCAGGTCATCTCACAGCTTGCTTTGTGCTGCCTGAAAGTTTGTACTTTTAGCTTCAGTCTCGCCGCTGGCTGATGAGTTTCACTCAAGCTAAAAAGAAGAAGAAAAAGAGAAAGGATAACCTAAATCACATGGCAGGCATTCTGTATCAAAGCCTCGTCAGGACAAGTACCTGGCAATGTTTAGTAATTTGTAAGGGTTGTTGAAGTTGTCAGTGCTTTAAATCCTTTACAAATCTCCCATGGTTGCTGCAGTAGGCCAGTCACACTGACAGCAGTGAGTGCAGTGATACTCGTGATCAGAGGCTAATCCTACACTGAATTTGTTCGAGACAGTTTCATAGTGCACTATGGGAAGTAGATCCTAAAGCATGAATAGCTTCATGAAGGCGCATTTCTTTAAAAAGCAAGAGAGAGTTTGAAAAGACTAAGATTATGACTGTAAATTTCTAGACCACAAAAAATACCAGGATATGGCAACATATTAGGATCATTCCAGGTAAAATAAATAAACAGGAAGATCAAAGTGGGAAATATGCGAGAAACATTAATTTTCCAAGTTTAAGGTAGTACTTTATAAGCAAAACAGTTTTTTGAATTTACCCTCTCACTTCAAAAGGAAACTTTGGATGTTGCCACTTGCAGCGTGCTATCAATTAAAGTCGAAACTATCAAACATGACCTCTTTTGCAAGAATACTTCAAAATAAGAAATACTACTGATTTTGAAGAACCACTGCAGTGAATTTGGCTATGAAAAACAGTGCATGATATTGATTTCCATAAGATAAACGTTTATATCTGAAACTACAAAGAATGGACATATATAAGGATATTGGTGCTTATACCAGCACGCTTTTGCACCTCCTTGGTGACGTATTAATCTTGCATACCTTGTTTATCATCTAAGTTTGGCGTTTGACAAATTTCATGCAAGCTTGTTAAGTGAAATGATAAATTTGTTATTTGCTTTCATACCATACACAAAAGATTAAGGATTAATCAGATGGTCTCTCGCTGTACCATATATGATCAGCTTAAACATCTGGCTTCCAGCTCCCATGTCTCAGCTTTTTGATTTTTTTCTTTTACTGTTTGTAAAACAACATTGTTCTCTTTAAACTGGTAATGGGGAGTAGTTGTCCTATGCCTACACCTTATTAAAATCAATAGATTGTTATTTAAAACATTTTGTACATTGCATCAACAATCAAAATGACAACAGCGAAAAATTGGAAAAATAAAATAAACATAAAATGATGCCACTGGTAGGTCTATGAGCGGTGCTTCTCAATAATAGATTATTATTACTTTGTCATCCCCATAAAAAAATGCTATATAAAAATCTTCACATAAATTAGTCAATGCAGTTTGGTTTTGTCCATCGTGAATTCCCAGCCTAACAGAGCAGTCGATGTAGTGCGTTAGATATATATTTGAAATTTATATTTACTATTGTGCCTCCCTACCCAGGGACTGCAGATGGAAATGAACTGCTAAATTAAGTACAAAGCTCTTCTTTTTCCTGTTTTGTGCATCATCACTGACAAATAAATAAATAAAGTAAACTAAAAATAAATTCTCTACTGTTTGTTATTGCACGAGGAATCATTATAATGTTTTTTTTATGAAAGAAAAAAAAACGTTTGTCTTCATTCTTCAAGAGCATCTCACACGTTCACGACTCAGCCTGCACTGGCAGGTACGGGTCACGTGATTCTGCATTAGAATAGAATAGATCTTTATTAATCACATGGGGAGGTCCCTGCAGGGAAATTATCACAGCACCAGTTCACATTAAAACAATTAATTAATTGATAAATTTAAAAAATACCCAAACTCCTACAAATAATTAAGACCAATATACAACACACAGTAGATTGCTCTGTAAGTTTATGCTGTTTGACATTAGCCTTTACTTTCAACACAGTTTCGACAAGTTTGGTGTAAAAGAGTATCAGTGTTATGCTACGGAGAACCATGGATTTCCAGTTCTGAAGTTAAATATATCTTTCTACGTAGCACTCTTAATTCTTACTCTCATGTATATATCTCATGTATATCTCATGCACATATCTTTCCACGTAGCACTTTTAATTCTTATCCCTACTTTTATTTTTTCCTATTTAAGTGTTATTTATGACACCATGTTTGCACTGAAGCACCACAGCAATTTCCTAATGTTGTAAACCAGCTCAACATTTGGCAATAAACCCCATTCTGATTCTGATTCTGATTCTAAAATCTCACAGTTTCATATAAACCCCTCTTTAAGGAAGTATCCACACGACCACCAAGAAGCCTCTGCTTGTAAACGTAAAAGTCACAGTTTCTTGAGTAGATTGTGAAGTCATTCTTTTAAGGTCTCAACAAATAGAGAGGTTAGACTCAAAAAGTCCATTACAGAGAAATAATCACAGCGAAGGATGGCAGTCCTTTAAAGCTGAGTTTGATATGATGCCATACAATCACTACACAAGTCGCAGCTAAGAATGATTGCCAACTGTAGCATACACCATAGCAGACTTTGTTTTGGCCCCGTCCTCATTTACCCCCCACAAACCATTCATCCATTCTCTTCTATTTAACCTTGTCAGGGTTGCTGGAACCTATCCCAGCTGTCTTAGGGCGAGAGGCAGAGTCAGCCCGGACAGGTCTGTCACAGGGCTAACACTGACACAGACACAGACAACCATTCACACCTATGGGCAAATTAGAGTTTCCAACTAACCTTTCCCTACTAACTGCATGTCTTTGGACTGTGGGAGGAAACCGGAGTACCCAGAGAGAACCCATGCAAACATGGGGAGAACATGCAAACTCCACACAGAAAGACCCTGACCTGGTGGTAAATGGCCTGTATTTGTATAGCGCTTTACTAGTCCCTAAGGACCCCAAAGCGCTTTACACATCCAGTCATCCACCCATTCACACACACTGGTGATGGCAGCTACTTTGTAGCCACAGCCACCCTGGGGCGCACTGACAGAGGTGAGGCTGCTGGACACTGGCGCCACCGGGCCCTCTGACCACCACCAGTAGGCAACGGGTGAAGTGTCTTGCCCAAGGACACAACGACTGAGACTGTCCAAGCCGGGGCTCGAACCGGCAACCTTCCGATTACAAGGCGAACTCCCAACTCTTGAGCCACGATCGCCCTGGTGGTTGAAATGAACTCACACCCTCTCTTCTTGGCTCTTGGCGAAGGCGGTCGCACTTTTCTCCTCTCCTCCTTACCCTTATATTCCCTGCTTAGCCTTTTGTGTCCTTGTCTTGTCTCGTGTGTATTACTTTCCCTCGAACAGTCTCTCACTGTCGTTCTCTAAAACCTAAAAGAGAATTATGGATTTGATCAACTGGTCTCTGAATGCTATTGACACCCTTTTCTCAACGAGAAGTCTGAGCTCGGGAGAGCCCGAGTGCCCTGGAGGGACTTTCCCTGCCGGATACACGATGGACGGGTGGCAGAACTGGAGGGTCACGTGCCTGGCGGGACTGTCGATCGAGGACGCTGAAGATATCTACCTATTCGGAACCATGATAACAGGGTTCTTGCTGATCGGAGCTGGCTTGGCCCTGACTTATCGGAGAAATAAGAGAGCGGAACCGGCTGTTCAAACCCCCCCAAGGCTGCCTGCTGGAATTAAAGCGATGGGACGAGGCGCGACCTCTCACAACGAACGCAGCATGGTTAACACCTTGGAGACGCTTACGGCTGCCGTGAAGACTCAAAATAACAACATTGAGCGTATGATGGGATACATCAAAGAGAGGCCTCTTCAATATGAGACCCTTGAGCGAAAGTTGGATCACATCGCAGAACGGCTCACTGCAGTTGTGGGGTCTCAGAATCAAAAGAATGACAACACCACGGAACAGAAGTTTGATACCATCATGGGGAGGCTCGCGGCTCTCCAACGGGAGATCGAGAGACCAGTGTCGGAGTGTTAAAGAATAGCTTGAAATTCGGAGCTGCTCACATAAAAGAAAAATCAACGACATCAACATGCGGACACCACGGCGCCAGCTGCAGGCTCAAGGCTGGAGCCGAACAAAAACTCCCTGATAACGACTGTGTGATGACTATTCTTCCCATCCCGTGCAAGGCCACCTGGGTTGGCTAGCAGACTGTTTACTTAGCCTGATAGGGTGAAGGACACTTTCTCAGCTGAACTATGGACACGCACACACATACACTTACACTGATAAGCATTCACACATCCCCCCTCCCCTTCCAATGCCTTCGATGGTTGTTGCTTCCTGGGAGCACGAGGCGGGTCTGGGCCCGCGCTGGAGAGTCGGCGCAGTGGCAGGATGGCTGCTGTGTTGCCTGGGATTACTCCTTATCCCCTACCCATCCCTGTTGCTGGTCACATGCTCTATAATGTTGTACTGTGGACGTTTATGTGCTTTTCTGTGCAGAGGAGTTTTTTTTGTTTCCTGTTCTCATGCTGTCCTCCTGTAGCCCAGCATGAGTAGGGGTCTCTTTTTTTCTTCTTGTACTTTTCCCATTGTAGTGTCCATTTCAGTGGTCTTTCTGTAATGCAACTGTTCTCTGACTTGTATCCCCATGTGATGTCTGTGTTGTGTGTGTAAGGTCGGGGGGCGGGTTCATTCCACTGCAGGGCAACCTGCATGTGGCGAATAAACTTTGAACTTGAACTTGAACTTCTTGCCCCCCACAAACAAATCACTTATTATTGTTTTGTAACCAAACTCTGCTTTCAATCTCAAATCTCTTTCTTATTTGACTTTCCATAATACACGCAGGCACAAACACACATAGATGGAGCTAATGTTTACTCTCACTACCTTGACAACCTGCTAACATCACAATAGCGCCCAATTATCAGAATCAAGGCAACAGAATGCTAAAAAATAAGAAAAATAATAATAATGAAAACCAGAGAAATACTGACTTCCAGCAGGAGGGCAACTGACTTACTAACATTTTTTTTTCATCCACTATGTTTTTGGTTTCGTTTTTTGGTAAATTTGTGTGTGTGTGTACTTGTTTAAACATCTTTGTGAGGACAAAGCAGTGGCACGCCACTGTTTTTGTGGGGATCAAATGCCAGTCCTCGTGAATTTGAAGGCATTTTTGAGGCTTACAATGTGTGTTTCTTTCCTCGAGCCATTTTCTCTCAGAAAGAAAAAAAGATGTCGGTGCGACAAGCGAATATCCAGAGCTTATTTTCATTGTCACTTCTTATAACTGCTCCCATCCTCCTCCTGCTTTTCACCTCTGTCTCTCAGTCTTATATCTGTGGAAAGAAGTCTCTCAGCTTCTGCAGACAACAGCAGGTGGAACCCAAAGGAGTGCACAAGTTTCTGATAAATGAGTTCAAATATGAGCTGTTTACCCAGTTTTGTGTATATACTTTATCCTTGCCGCCTGTGCATTCACTTCCCAGCAGTGTACATAGTTTGTTATTGCCCCTTTTTTTATCTGAAATGCACTGTTCAGCTCAAGGGATTTTCTAAATTCTGGTGACAGGAAATATACGTAATCAGAAATGCTCTTGTACATTTCATCCCAGTCTCTAGTGACATGGAACTGACTTCTACAGTAATCCTAACTAACAGCATTTTTCTGCAGATATATGACAATATTTGAAGCATCTGTAACCTTTTTTAACAAAGGCAATGTCTGAGGCAGAGGTGCTTTAATAAGTTTAATTAAACTCTGTGAAAATCAGATAATTTTAGTGATAAAATGTTGAAATAAGTCTTTTTTCACCCAGAAGGTAATTGTTATTCCTGAGATAAGACCTGAGATAACACAACTAGTAAATCTATACCATTAGTCTTTTGTTGTCTGTAGGAAGTGCAGCATAATTCACTGTTTCAAGACTCGATTGTAATCAAATGGCATCTTCCCCAGTTGCATGGAGAAATGAGGGAGAGAAAAAGAGAGGGAGAAAGACAGCATTCCTGGAAGCCTCAGAAAGATGAGATGAAAGTATATAGCAGATGGGATGCACAAGAAAGGAGTGATAGTTGGACCAATTTGTCTTTATTTCCCTGCAGTGTCGGCAAATAGACCACTCTGAAAGACTTATGCTCTCTGCACTGTCATTATCTTCACTGAAAGCCAGGACAGAAGCTCTTAGTTTGGCTTGCTCACTATAGTACTTCTCTCTCTCCAGTTCCAGTTCTTATCCCTGTGGATGCATACGCAGATGCACAGATGGCCTTCTTTGACGGCACGTTTCAGGGACGGAAATGTCTTTGACATACAGTAGATAGACACGTTTACTCTTTAGCTGTTTGCTGGTACAACTAAACAGGGAATATAAAACTGTCAGAAAAGGTTCAGCTTGAGTTAGACATTGTGAGCCTTTAACAAGCCTGGCACAAAACTGTACAATCTGTTCAGACGAAAAAAAGAAAATGCCATGACGCAGCTTAAAATACTGCATGTATTTTTTAATGTAGTGGATCAAGTCACTCTGTTGCTTTATGTTGAAGATGCAATAGTTTCTACAAATTTTTCATATATATAAACAAAGAAAATCTCAGTTGACAAGACTGCAGTCAATCAAACATCACTCATAACTCTTATAGGAGATTACCTGTTCTAACTTTTCAAGCTACTGTATTGTATGTTTTCTACCACACACGATCATCCAGCCTCCCTCATAAGATCACATGCAACATATACTGCATCTCATCAACAAAAACACCCTCTGAAAGCATGCATTGTGTGCTCTATGTGCACAGTAATGAGATATTAATTATGTATATATGCATTTGTTTCATGTTTGGCTACGACAGAAAATGGAAAACACAATGTGTGGCACATGTGGGATCTTTGTCAAAGCAGTGAGATCATGAAATTTAACTACATCGACTGCTCATCACACAAAGCAATAACTAAGATAGATTTAGGATTTCATATACATTTTTGCTCATCCGTTTTCAGTGGTAATTACTATAGGACTGTATTGAACATTGTTATATAAATGTTACATATTATACCTCTAATGAACACATGTACCCATGCCAGTTTCTTTAAAACTGGGAATTGAGGCTGCCAGTTGTCAAACTGGACCGACAGATATCACTGCAGCTGCTGTGTCACACTGTGGCTGTTACACTTGTCTGTTTCTAATTCCTCCATGTTGTATTGACGAAGAAAATAGATTTGACTGCTTCATTAACCCATGATAGCTTGGAAACTGTTTCCCTAAAATCAAATTAAGTTTCACATCATTACAGGCTGTTTCCCTCAAACTATGACTGATAATATCGAAGTACAGTTTGTATGCTTTCAACATGCACGGGCATCTTAGTTGAGCCACTTTTGTCATTCAAATGATTTTTTTTGGTGGGGGGGGAGGGAGTGTTATCTGTGCAGGTAAGTGTGCACACACAAGTGTTCATGCTGACATCTCTGTGCTTGTGTGTGTGCGCTCCTAAAGAGACACGCTGTCACCTTCCGGAGCCCAGGTGGCCAGGGTCACATGAGTGCCGTGTGCAGGCGAGCTAGTGTAGAGCATCCATCTGGTCTCTTCATCCACAGTGTGCATGTGAATGTGTTAAAAATGACCTTGCTTCCTTTTCTGGCCAGTTCTTAGAAGAGGTGGCAGTATAATAGTTATGGAAACAGTCTGCTCATATAGGGTCAAATCCTAGTAATTGTATATATAACAGAATATCTGAGCCTGGGGAATGTCATTTTGTAACATCCCAGATTTTAATTTTATCTAGGTTGCTGTGAGAAGCTATAATTATGCAAGAACAGACTGAACCCAGCCAAAACACTGTCAAGCTAACAGGCAGTTTGTCAGGCTTCTTCTGTTCCATCTGCCTTTCTGTTGACTTAAAGATTCATATCAGCTTTCTGAGAGATGTGGGGAGAAATTCAAAAGTTTTACATGCTACACAGTGTTAGAAAAAAAAATTCATTTAATTATCTGCTGATTACATACAGTCTGAACGTTTATTTTCACTACATGAAGCTGGTGACATTTGCTCATAGGTATTAAGTCATGCAGAATTGTAATGCAATGAACATTTAATAAAGGTTCTTTTCTTCTATACATGCCTAATATGAGGTTTAACCTGCACTTGTTTTCAACTTGTCAGATCACTTCACATGTTCTGACAACTAATTGTCTCACTGTTGTCAAATAAAAAAAATCTTGTGTCTTTTTAAAATCTTTCTTTACACCTTTAAAAAAATACCTAAAACTTTGCCACTACTATCTCAATTGCTGCAGTTGATGTAGAGTTTTTCATTAGATATTGCCTCTAATCTTTTATGTAGAGTCCATGATATATTTTTCATATATTTTCACTATGCAGGCAGAAAAGTGTCATTCATCATTTTTGTGCTGCATTTCTTTCTTTTTTTTAATGGGAATCCACAAGCTAAATGCTAACTTGATGACCTCCATATCAACTTAAGTGTCTGTATCTGCAGTAGTTATGATATAGCAGAGCTATTGCTATACTTTACTATTAGCTATTAGCTGTTCAGCAACACCTGAAGCCTACTTTAAGATGTTTGTCATATCTGATACAATCGGGTTTATGATCATTTCACAATTGCCTTGGAAACCACTGACTCATTTGGATGGGTTACTGTGACATTTTTCATATTATTGTTAATGTAAATAGCAATGTGGTTGCATGGCAGATGGAGAGTGGCAGCAGTGTGGGGAGGGGGTGGCTCTATGACAGACTGGGCTCCAGCATCATTAGCATTTGGCTGACAGGGATAGTATAGATTAAGGGTGGCCCTGGCTGCCCAGAAATGCTGATGTAGGGACCAAAGCCCAATAACCTGCTGAGAAAAACATGAACATGAAGAAATGTTTCAGCATGTTACAAATACATAGCACAGATAATACAGTATCAGTGGACTTACTCATTAAATATGCATATGATAGATATATCTCTAAATAAATAGATTGATTCTATTGATAGGTATAATTTTCATTCACTTGAATTGCATTAAATGGTAAATGGCCTGCATTTGTATAGCACTTTTCTAGTCCCTAAGGACCCCAAAGCACTTCACACTACATTCAGTCATTCACCCATTTACAAAAACCTGATGAAATACTTGCTTTTTAGGGTGCAGTTCCTCATGAAATTATTGTTTTTTGGGGGTGGGGTGGGGATTGTTATTCTTTTCTCATTTTTATTCTATCATGTATTTTCTGTAGCCACAGCTGCCCTGGGGCGCACTGACAGAGGCGAGGCTGCCGGACACTGGCGCCACCGGGCCCTCTGACCACCACCAGTAGGCAAACATGGGGCTAGTATCTTGCCCAAGGATATTTGGCATGCAGCCAGGAGGCAGCCTGGGATCGAACCACCGACCTTCTGATTAGTGGTTGATCTGCTCTGCCACCTAAGCTCCAGCCACCCATAAAGGGGAGTTTTTACACCAGGCGCTTATTTCTGATGCAACCCCAGAAGGGAATGTGTTTCCAGCTCAAGTCTAATCAGCAACCTTTTGCTTTCCAAGTGAATGTGTTAACCATTACACCATCATAATAAAGATACAAACGTAGCTCCTTAAACGCTGTCTGAAGAGCTTTTTTATGCCTCTTTAAATCCTATCTCTGCTGGTCTTTAGCGTTAAGTGCAGTCAATAAGGAATAGTGTAAGAACTTTGGCAAATCTTACTGTACATTTTTGCTGTACAGTTTCTTAACTTGAGGAAGGTATCAAACATTAGTGAAATACTTCAGTTTGTTCGCTGATGGTCAGTGAATTTTTAAACACCAATGCTAGCATCAGTAGAAGATATGCAAATACTTTCTGTATGCAGCTGTATAGTTATACCAGGCCATGTCTTTCTTGGGTACTTGGCTGAAGACACTTAATTTGTGTAAACATTTAAAATAAGCATCTTTTGTGTTGAACATTACAGATCCTGAATGTTCTGTCTTGTATGTTGTGAATGGGAGACATGTTTCCACTGTTTCTAATGCTGGTTTTATGTCTCTTTCTCTAATTGCACGTTTCTCTGCAACTCCACTCCAGCTAATTATTGCAACTGCTTCTGGTGTGTTTCTGGCTGTATAGTCAAATGTCCCTGTAGCAGCACCACAGGAGAGGGAAACACGCATGCTCGTACAATGATGGCCTTCAGCACACATGAACACATCGTGTCTTCAGGCTTCAGTGTTGGGTGGTCTGTCTATTTCTCTGTCTGTCCCTGCAAAGCATTTTTTCAATTAAATTTGTAAGAATACATTAAAATATGTTCGTAACTAGCTACATACTTTTAAATTTGGCTTGGTTGACTAATTTTGTACACTATGCTGTGTGACCTTTGACAAAGAAGCAGGCAAAGGTTGCTCTGATGACTGCAGACAAGTAAAATGTGTTTTTACATTTTTATTTCTGCCTCCTTGTTTTAGAAAAGTCTAAACAAGGCCAGTATGTGTGATTAATTGTAACATAGTCATGCTATTTAAACATTATGATTCACTGCAGAAAAGGCTTGACACAACCTAATGCAGTTTGTTTCATCATTGTTTCTTTTGCACAGAGAGAGCTCATGTTTTTCATGTGTCCTGTACTTAGAAGAAACCACAGGCTCTGAGCTTTCAGCTGCATGCTTTGTGTTACAGTTTGTTATAATGTTTGATCTGATGCTGGAAACATGTAATGCCAGTCTTTCCCACGTCTCTGACGATGTCATGAAAACGAGAAAACCAGAAAGATGCTTATATACAGAGATTGTGTGCACATGCAGATGCATCAGAAGTCTTACATGTCCCTAGCACACATTCTCAAGCCACAGCTGAAATGTCACGGAGAGCCACCCCGTTGGGGATGTTGTTGGCTGTACTTTTTCAGTCTCTTTGCTCCTGCCCATTTCAGCTCCATCCAAGCAGCCAAGTTACTGCTCTAGGGAAAGGGCAGAAGAGCCTGTTGTGAGTGTTGCTGCATTGTCTTTTCCATTCTTTAAAGACAAAAATACGGGTATTTTTCTCCCTTTTGTCTTTCCTTTTTGTCAGTTTCTCAGTGAACCAAAGTAAATTCTGATTTGTTCAACCAGAATTTGCTCATTGACATCGAAAACATTTAGCTTTCACTGGCAGTAAACAATGTTTTCATCCATGGATGGTTTGAGTCAGAAACAAGCATATAAACCACCATCCTTGCTGGCTGACTGACTAAATTTGTAATTCATTTCACAGAAACTGAAAGGGTGCTCAAGTGGTTTAAGCAGGAAGTAGCACACATAGACACTCTGCAACTTGCTCTCTCAGTTCTTTACTTTTGGTTACTGTTGCATTAAACATCAAGTGGAAGAGGCTGAAACCTCAGGCTCTAAAAGCCTAAGCTAAACTGTTGCAAAATTCTACAATTATCCATCGGTTCATTCTTTCACTCTGCAAGCATTTGAGACCACCATCTTTCATAATAAACATCATATATTATACATTCAGGCAGTCTGGTCCCTTAGTGAACTCCGTCTTGAAGTTAATTTGTCAAAAGCCATGTTAATTGGTACACTCCATCTTGTCTTCACTGATGGTAAAAACTAATCTATCACTGAGGGCAGCCCTCCCTCTATAACTGCCAAATGAATAAAGTGCAGATACAGAGAATCAACAAGAGGAATTGAGGAAAAGGGTACGAAAAATATTATTTTGGGCAAGTGTTTACATTTTACCACTGTCCTGTCATAGTAGTTTTCTCAGTATGGGGGCAGCTCAAGATTTCTGTGTTTTTTGTTGTGCCTACTAGCCAATACTTTGAGGATGAAGATTGAGATATACTGTAGATGTCAGAAGACACTTGTAGGCCTCTCTCGCTCTCTTGTTCCCTCTCTCACAAAGTCATCTGTCAGCAGTAAGTCCCATCAGTTGTCACAGTGACCCCCTGACAGCACCCCGGCTCCAGGGGACCTCCATCATCCCAGGAATATTCATGCAGACCCAGACAAGCCAGCACCAGACTCTGACAAATCACTCAATCAGCCAGTCAAACAGAACATGAATGAGAATGCCAAGACCAAGAAGAAAAGACAGAGAAAGTAAGTCTGCTCCTGCACTGCAGTTTGCGTAAAGAAGCACACAAAGCCAAAAGTTCTGAAAGAAAAAAATGAGGAAACAAAGCATTCTGAAATGCTCTCAAGGCAAAATGTAGTGTTAACAAGAAGTAAAACCACTGTAGCAAGAGTATATGCGTCCCTTATATGAGTCGACATCCCTCAGTCGATACAAGAATACAAGCTTTTTTGACTTTCAACAAATCTGCTCAACCCACATCTGCCTTGCAAACAGATTTCCATCAACTTTTTTTGTATGTCAGTTTGCCATTACCTCCAACACTTGTTTCTTAAAGGTCACTTCCCTAAAAGCCTTCACCACACTGCCCTTGATTCCACAGCCTCTTCTGCTGTCACATCTCTGACCATCCCTGTCTTGTTTCCCATGCATCTATCTTTCTCTACCACAGGGTGATGATAAAGTTTGCCAGTATACATCTAAAATCTGTCTGCTTTACGTTCTAAGTTTCTCTTTCTCATCTCCAAGTCGGCCTGAAAGCTTTTGCAGCGCCCTCTAACATATTTCATTCATTGTCCCTCTCAGTTCTTCCTCTCACTGTGTGACAAGAAAGAAGGATTTGATGAATGCATTTCCTCTTTATATATTCATGGCTATTTCCTGAAGTCTATTAGAAAGACATGACTTATTCAGGTGGAAGTTTTAATTGAAGTTTCCTCCATCTCAGCCTCACACTGTCTCTCTTGTCCCAGGATTTTTAGCACTCAAATCCTGAAATGGACGCTGCTCGACAGCATGATCACCCTCTGTGCTTTCTCCCATAATTGGAGCATGATTCAGGAAACCACAGCCAAGGTGTGTAATGGCAAGAAATTGGACAAGGTGAACTCTAGTGGGAAATAGCTAGGAGATCAAGCAGTCTTTAGTTAATAGGTAAACGTGTTCAAGAAGTACAGAAGAAAACAAAGGGAAGGCACTTTGTTGGCTTTTTTTCTTTAAATAAAGCTGCAAATGCACTGAATAAAATGTTCTGAAAGTATTGCATTTTACTACTTTGTAACCGAGCCAACAAAAGCTATCACACTCAACAATGTGAAATGTAAGAATAAGGATTGTATCAGCTTCAAAAGGAGTGTATCTTATAGGTTGACTGAGGTTGTCCAAAATGTAGCAACGTCTTCACAAAACAGCTGCTGGAGCACAGCACATTGCAGGAAACGTCTTCACTTCAAAATAGTCCTCTCTGCCATTTATGGCACTGCCATCTGCAAGGCCATCCCTTTCTGTAAGGACCACATTCATCTGCTCGGCTGATATCCTGCCTTTTGTTTGTCGGATTTGACAACATTAAGATTGTATCAGTCGACTCACCCAGCTCTGTGAAGACCATCTTCATTATTCAGCAGTCAAAGCCAGATATTCAGTAATAGGCCCAAACAGCCTAAGGGATTTAGTTTATCATACTGTACACAGAAAATTTTCAGCTTTTAGGACCGACTAGACAGTCTGATTCATACTTAAGTCTTTGAAAGGAATCATATTCTAATTGAGAAGGCTGTTAATCTTTTTATCTGCTGTTTATTTTGTATATTTGCCAGATAAACTAGGTCAGTGATTGCAATGTTAATCTGTGAGATATATATTGCACATAGAGTTTATTAAATCATAGCCAGTGATTGTGAGCCAAGGCTTTACATAAAGTTGGAAAAGTAAGTGAAAAGTGTCAGAAGTTAAAATGCAAACTTGACTGTTTTTAAGAGAGAAAATAGTCAGATAAGCAAAAGTATCAAGGGGAAAGCGAAACATTAAAAACAAAGACAGTAAAGGAGAGAATGAGCACACTGCAAAGCCACACCTCCATCAGATCCGTCAAGCTGTTTTTAAGCCAGAATTGACAACCACATACTGACACAAACATGTAAATAACCACTTATGAATGCACACACATGCACAAGCTACAACAACACAGTGGCGGCCTGAGGGTCTGGCTTCAGAAAATGCCATCACAAATTGAGATCGCTAACAGTTTACGTGGCACTGACATTTTCCAGCTGGCTGCTCACAAAGGTCAGGTTCCCCACCTGAAGGCAAAGGCTGAGGGAGATGGTAGCGAAGCTGTGGTCACTACTGAGATTTGGCAGCCTCAACAGTCAGCTACCAGCGCATTATTAACTCTGAGTGTGTGGTCCTCAGGAAGTGGTATTATGGGCTAAAAGTGAGGCCATTGGCAGCTTTGCGCTCGCTTAGTGCCAAAGGAAATAGGTGGTGTTTGGCATCGGGATTGTCACTGGAGCTAATATTTGTTTTGTAATTGCTGCAGCTCACTTCTGCTTTCATCAAGGATTTGGAAGAGCTTGTGAGGACGGAGCAAGGAGTTCAGACTTTTTTATCCCTGAGAGAGAAAGAAAAAAAGGACAAGAAGAAGTAGTGCAGAGTTCAAACATAAATATGTCAACTTAATCTAAATAAAATAAATAGGCATCAAATGTAAAAAAAAAAAAAAAAGCATCGCTAACAAAGAAAGAGATAATTTTATTGCTTAGTGTTGCACGCTTTCACAGATATCCAGCAATTATAAGCAAATAGTGTAATTATCACTAAAAAATTTCAATTTTGAAATTTACCAGCTATAATGTTTTTTCTCCAGCCTGAAGCAGTTCACATCAAAAACAGACCCTGCATGTATATTCAGCTGAGCAGAGAGCAGCTTCTGAAACATGCTGCAAGGCAACTGGCTGAATCACAAGCAGTCTTCAGTGGCCCTAATCAGCTCTGGTGGCCAGCCCTGAGGGAATGCAGACATTATCGTGCTGATATACTGGACATTTTCTATTGATTACATTAATAATTGTGTGTGTGTGTGTGTGTGTGTGTGTGTGTGTGTG
>NW_005187512.1:1376427-1406615 GCF_000239375.1 Pundamilia nyererei | reverse complement strand
TGTGTGTGTGTGTGTGTGTGTGTGTGTGTGTGTGTGTGTGTGTGTGTGTGTGTGCACGCGTGCGTTTATAATGCTTACTCCAAGGCAATATAATCAGCCATCCATTCATCCATTTTCTTCGGCTTATCCAAACTCACCCTATGGCAGCTGGAATAGGCTCCACCCTCCCCCCCTGCGACGTAGCCCTTTAAGCATTAATACTTGTACATGCACTGTAGTTACAGAGACCTGGCTCCTGCTTATGCCTGAGTTAGACTTCTGCAGGGAGCCTTTAAAGCGTCTACTACGTAACCTACTTAAGTGGCGAACATTGTTGCCCACATTTGTGCTTGTGTGTAGTTACATGTTAATTACCATGTGGTCACGTCCTTTGACCCTACTCTTTATTGTGGTCAATTTTTTTTTTCTTTGGAGGCTAAAATATTTGGCCCTCGGGATTTTTTGCACATGTTGCTAAATTAAAATGGGTAAACTGGATGCATAAATGCAAGAATACAGGTACAATGTTTGCAAATTGCATGCTCCCATGTCGTGACATGAGCATACATACACCTGGAACCACATATGCACACAGACTGCCCTTCTAACAATAAACAGACACACAGAGGGTTGATCGTATTCAGCATTTGAAGGGCATCACCAGTGTCTCTGTCTCTCAGGTATCAAGCTAATAGCAGTGTAGCTAGAATGTCATTTATCTTGCTGACAGGGACAAGCCTCAGTGACAGCCAAGCAGTGCAGTAGCAAGACATTCTCTATCTAATACTGCTATTCCACCAACTGCACACAACAGCAATCCATTACACCAAGCATGCTGTAGCATGGCATATTATATCACAGAAAAAATGCAATTTTTTGTCCAATATTTCCTTTTACATTTTTTTCAAATCAGGTATTTTCTTTCTGCTCAGTTTCCTGTTGCTTCGCCCTTTGTACTGGGTCAGACTTTGTTCCCTTCCTGCAGCTATCCCTGATTCATTGTATCCATAAACATTGATGTATTTAGGACAGGAATAGAAACACAGAATGTCTAGCCTACATTACTGCATTGTGTTGAGTCACAGTCAACATGTTTTGGGGATAGGCTATGCATTTCATTTGGGAAACATGCTGTGTTTGTCTTACTAGTAACATTGTCAGTCTATTTGTCTGCACAAAGGGTTAAAAACACGACAACTTTCACAACCAGTACACTACTATATTATACAAACAGCAAATGTTCAGATTCATGTTTGTTTGATCTAGTGCCCAAACTTGTCATATTTGAATTTATATGAATTTAAGCGATATGCAATAAGTGCCTGTGAAATTTCTCAACTCTCTCTTGTAGAACACTTGCCCAGTATTTTCCTGTTCCTGTCTTCATTGTTAGGGATCCTCTGAGAGATGCATACCACATCAATAACAGACAGCAACAAAGGCATTGATGTATTTCATTTTGTTGCATGATTATGGACAGTTTGGGAATTAGAAGCACTCGAGGAAGTACTCAGCTCATACCCTACAGAAAAGTAGTTTGGGTAACTCCCAGATTACACTTGTGGGATATTCACTTGAATGACAATTTTGTTCTAAAAACTTGTATGTTTAACAGTTTAAGAGGGTGCAGTTATACCAGAAATCCTTTTAAAAACCCTTCTGTTCTGTCAACATTGTGCTGAAGTAAGCAGAAAAAAACATATCCAAAATGTATATTTATGCAGCAGCCTTTTAAATTAAATTAAATTAAATTAAAATTCTTTTATTTTTTTCAAAGGGGAATTTTGAGACTTTGAGGAACAAAAGGTGCTAAAAAGGTTTCACCAAAAGTTTTCTGTTGTTGTTTTTCTGTGGATTTTTTTTTCTCTTGACAATATGTACTGACTATGAATGTGCGTCCACAACAAAGGTATATTCAGACAAGTACAAATGTTTTATTGTTGTTACCGTTTTGCATTTTTGTTTTTGTATTTTTCTGGTTTGTCACTGCATGCTGCACATGCAGCATTACACATTCATGGCTTATTTTTAGCTTTGCATTTCATGTTAAAGATAACACTCATCATGCTAGCCCTGGCAGATAGAGCTGCTCTTAACCCAGCTCACCTGATGGCTTGAATCACTAAAGTTTGTGCACAGTGTCTCTGCAATGCATGTGTATAAACATATTTTTGCAATGCAATTTATGCAGCTGCTTGCCGACACAAAGAAGTCACTAAACTGACTTTTTACTCAAGAAAAAATATGTTTTAAATCAATTAATTCTGCATCTTTGAAATAAATATGGGAAAGACAATATGACCTTGTTTATTATGTGTATTCATTTCATATGTGTGTCTGTGTGACAGCCTGTGTGTAAGAGAACGGGAAATAGCTAGGATTTAGATTTTGGATCAAAATCAAGGCAACCCCCACCTATCCATCTGCCATCTACATCTGTACACAGATTCAGTAAATGCCCTGCATGGCCTTATGTAACAGGAAATGACGATGGAAAGACAGAAGAGAGGGAAACACAGAGATGGAGAGAAGCAGAAGTGAGGAGGGGAAAATATGGTAAAAAAGATGAGGAAAAACTACTAGATTCAAAAAGTTAAGAAGCAAGCTGTGATTTGATAAGTTCTAACAATTCAGCTGCATTAAGCAGTAATGGCTGAGCCAGCTCTAAGAGCATTTGTCATTTCATTACTTTGTCATCATAGAAAAAAGAACAAAAAAAAATGACGTCACAAACAAACAGCTCCATCATTTTTACACGTGGATTTGCATTCGCATTTGTACTACTAGCTCAGATATTTCCATAGGTATAAGCAAACATTGTTATACTTAAATTTTTTATTTTGTGGGCTTGTCTCTGGAGACAAGGGCATGAGAGTTGTGCAATGTGAAAAATAAAGAAATAAACAAAGGGTGCATGAATGATTGCTATACAAAACCTGGGAACTTCCCTACAGCCAGTCTTAAGAAGTGTTTCCTCTAGTCGTGGATGTGAATCATACAAGAAGGATATAACATTTGCTTTGCTTTTCATTGTTATCTATGTTTTATTTTTCTTACATGAGAAATTTAACTGGTTGCAAGGGAAATACAGTGGCTATGCTGCTAAATAAAAGAACGAGCTTGGGAGGATGGGATTTCCTAAGCACAGTAAACACAGGCTACAACCAATCACAAAAGTACATTAGGTGCCTCAGGCCATCCAGGACTCTTAAATGCTTGTTTCTGTCATGATTCGTCTCATCTAGGGTTTAAAGGAAACATGGAAGCTCCACTGTGGTCTTGAAAACTAAGCTAGCATAAAGACTGCTGCCTTGCACATGTAAAGTTTCGAGGACTTGGGAAAAGTGCATTTAGATGTTTTAGCGAAAGAAAACACACACACACACACACACACACACACACACACACACACACACACACACACACATGAATAACCATAAATAAATTTTTATAACAATTTTCCCTTCTTCTGCTGTGACATCCGCACATGTAAAAGAGGCCCATAATGTGTGTACAGTGCTCCGGCACTGTACTAAATCAGCCCATGTAGCATTTCAATCTACCAAGAACAGTAAAATTCAGATCCACAGCAGCAGCACAGCTCAGCTGATCAGAGCGTGTACACAGAGCCAACCAGCGCAAAAAGCTCAAACACAGTTCGCTATTTTGAAGAGAGTCATTTTTCCTCTTTGCACTGCTAGAGCAGATCTTTGGGTTTAGCCACCTACCAAATCCCACCTAACCTCATTAGCTTTTATTAAAGATAACCCAATTCAAGCATCATCAACAGCAGCTATGAAAAATAAATGTCAATGATCTTCTGTGCCGCAGAACATCGAGTTTATGAGAAGCAATAGTGGAAGCTAAGTAAGGAGAAAAATAAACAAGAGAATTGCGCTACATTATATGAACACCGCACATGTTTACCACTTCTTCAGTGAAGATCCTTGGTCCCAAATGTGTGTGAAATTGAATTATTATAAATTGTAGAGATTATGAAAGAGCTTATGAAGAGTAAGCCCACTTGGTCAGGCCAACCCGGAACAGAAATTAAAGGAAAAGAAACTAAAAATAACTGGCACAGCGACAAATGTTTTTGTTGACGTGCTTCATGTGATTGCATGTGGCCACAGTGGGTTTAGAAAACATCTGTAGTTGCCACGGAATAAAATCCAACAAAATGAAAATATAATTGATTTATGCAGGGAAAATGGCTTCTTTGCACAGCCTTCACCTCTGGGATGGGTCCTTAAAAAAATCACAATAAATTGTACAGAATAAAAAGCTTGAACATTATGGTATGCCAACAGCATAGGACAGACAAATGATGGAGAGAATATTCAAAATATTACATAGAGAAAGGTACGTATAGCCTAATATTTAGGAAATTATTTTTTTTATGTCTTTTTGTCTTAAACATGGTCAAATCAGTTTACAAAATGGACACGAATGCATGAAAATCAATACGTTCTGCCTTATTCAAACGCTCAATAAACTCTTCAGCAGACAGCAAAATCGATCCTGATACAACTTAAAGCAGCTTTGACAAGGAAGTTCTGAGTGAACTTACACACTCACACACGTAAACACGTCTCAGTCTGGTGGTAATTTGGGCTTAATGCCATTACTTACCAGCAAACTTACTTGTATTTGAAAGTGAGACACAGTTCCACTTAGCATGCCATAAACCAGCAGAAAATCAGGTTAGGGTTGAAGTCAGCAAATGGAGAGTTTGTGGAGAAAATGTGTGGTATATTCACATTTTGAAAAAAAAAAACAAAAACAAGGATCTTGATAACTTTCCTCAAGGCGTATTCTCAGAACAATTACTGTACATTTCCATTAAAGGAGGAAACAAACAAAGACGGCACTTCTGAGAAATAAATATATAAATAATCTCAACTTTGTGCAGATGTGTGGTTATGTGTGAGCAAAGTCTTTACCAGCTGTTGAAATGTCTGGATTCCAAAGCTCATTGTCTGGCTGGAATTCTCTTATGATCAAAAAAATGTCCTGCTGCCGAGCGGAACAACAACGGAACATCTGCTCACCTTTTTGCTGCTCAGAGAGGAAGACGAAGGCCCAGCAAATCAAAGTCACTCAGTATTAAACGCTGATAGGGTTGATGCTCATGGTATATGTATACATTAATATAATTACATGTTCACTGCACTAAAATATACAAAATATGTTTTTTCTGCAAAAGAGAGCTGATTTCAGACATCTCTCACATTGCATGCGATTGCTAGTGTTTAAACCCTTAAAGACTAGTAAATAATTCACAAACTTGTGCACATGTTTTATTTTTAGGCAGATTTTTTGGGAATATTTTACAATTTTATCTATTAACTAGAATGCAATACAACCACAAACCCAACCAAGCAGACACTCGTCTCCTTTTATCCTCATCAAAACATCTGTGCTGTGGGTTATGCGGTATCTAATGCATATTATATATACCATTGTGAAACCTTTATGAACTGCTCAACTTCACCCACAGTCATACAAATGCTTTAGTGATGGCTGCAGTGCAACAAAGGCCCATTTAGAGCAATCTCATGGTGCATAATGAGCTTCTTAGTTGGCTGTTTCCACATTTTAACTGGTTGGTGGGTAAAACAGCAAGCCATCTCGGAAGCTCTGTTTACCTCCCAACTTGGGAGCTCCACACACCACTAGAATCAGTATCCATGAAATGTGTAAACATCTTTAGAAATGGAGCCAGTTAAAGAGAAAAACAGAAAGCAGGGGAAGAAGAGGGTGCTAGAGAGCATAGAAAATGAAAGGACTAGCACTTGCTTGCGTGTTCATCTGGTTGTGCATGCTGTCTATGATAGGCCCCATGAGACTGGAAGCTGAAATTTGCATTGCAAATGAGATGCATGTTTCACACACTTTTCTCCCAATGTACAGTTTAATCCATCCACAGTGGGTCTTTGAGTGGTTTCGCAAAGGAGGTGGCATATGCCCCTGGAGAGCAAGATGATGAGGACTAATCTTGCTACTGCAGACATGCACACTGAATCCAGGCTTGTATTCACATAGGTGTCTATCAGCCATTAATACCAATGGGAACCAAAGAAGGGTAGATTTGGAACACATGAGTGTTACACAAGTCATGTTTTATTTATCTTGTTTTCTTGGGTTTGCCCAAATATCCATTCTGATTTTGTGTAATTGTCAAAACCAGCAGGCAGAACACAATCAACATGGGGAAACACGGAGAATATAAATAAATAGACTTTGTAGAGCCTATGTATGTTTACACTGAAACATTGTGCTTGTTGAGAAATAATTGCAGTGTTGCTGTTTGATTATGTGTCGCAAAAACAATAGGCCTGTGGAGACAGATAAGTCAGAAAGGAAACAAAGGGAAGAAACCCTTTTCAGCATTAAGGCCAGGTCAGTCCAATCCAATGTTCTGTGACCACTAACTGTCATTTTCATCAACTGTGCTACTTTTACAGATGGGAATATGCTTCAAACCAATCTTTACATTTCAGTATTAGAACATGAAATAGGTTTGAATGAAGACAAAATGACAAGATACACATCATTCTGCAATATGCATTCATGAACAATAGTTTGCACGTACACACCCCTGCCAGCCTTTCAGTGCCTATTATGCTTTTGTGTGGGGTGTACACAATCAAAAGCATGTTCTAATTTACAATTACATGTTCAACATGTTCTTAAAACTCGGTCTCCATGCTGCATGACGTTACCCTGTTTGTACTATTGAAAAATATATATTAGACATGAGAAGTATTCCATCATTGTAAAAAGAAAGAGCCTAATTAGGGCTCTTTTCATTTCTTGGCTCACTCGTGAAGTCAAAAACAAATGTAGTGTCCAGCTGTAATAAACCAGCTTAATCAATTTCATACTCCTCTCACAAAAGCACCATCACTATTGGTTGGTGTATATTGACACTGCTGGGCCATTGCTGTTGTGGACATGACCTTGTGTTGAAAATGCTGGAAGGGAAAAGACTTGGTGTAAATTATTTCTCAACAAAGTGCTTTGGCAAACAATGGAGGAGTAATGCCGTGTTTCACAGAGACAAGACTAGTGCTTCTTTTATTTGCAGGGGTGAATGCACTGGACAGCATTTAGTGCTCATAAAAATGGCTTTTGGCTGCTTGCACAGGTCTGGGCTCCTTCACTGAGTGGGACCAAAAATAGATACATGTACTGCATGGAGTGTTTCATAGTACGCCTAACCAATTAAAATTACTGCTCGCAGTGATTTTGCTCACACAATAGCGAATTTGAATGCAATTTCAAAGGCGTGTGTCTTCAGTTAACGTTAGACATATAACCACACATAGATATACACGCATCATTTTTTTTAACGAATAAACCTGGCATCTAACCACTACTTTACTTCACACAACAGATGCTTGGTTTAGCTCGACTGCATAATGCTTGGGGTTCCAGTTGGAAAAACTGATATTGTTATTCTTACCAAATCTATGACATAATTGTGATCATTTTTCATATGCTAAGCGGTAGAAAAAAAGATGTCGTGGGAATATTGGTGTGATGGGAATGTGGAAACAAGAGAAACTCCAAAAGTGAGAGAAAGTGGGAGAGGAGGAGGAAAGGGAGCAGCACAGATGCCAAGGTTTTCCAGTTCAGTGCACTGAAACACGAGCCAACACCACAATTAGGATGTCCAGGGAAATTGTTAAATAAGACATTTATCATAGAAAACACAGTTGCCTGTGTCCTTTCTAGAACCTGTAAACTTTCATATTCTCCTGTTTTTTTTTTTTTATTACATTTTTGTTCTAGGAAGAATCCCATAACAACACTGAGAGTTTTCAACTAAGCATCAGCTATCATCAGCTTGTTCATGGAAATATTTGCATGTGACCAGGTAGCCCAGTGCACAGGCTGACCGACCCCATGGAAATTCCACATCCTTGCACTAACGAGGTACTTTCAGAGCTTATAATGTATGCTTTATTAGTCCCATAGGAAAATAGTACTTTCTATTTAACCCATTCACTCAGTGAAGCAGTGGGCAGGCACCAATCCAGCAACCTCAGATGTACCTCAGGGTAGACTTGAACCCCCGACCTTCCGATCATGGGGCAAACACTCTACCTCTTGAGTGTCTTATCACAGCAAAAGGGTGCAAGAGAGCCTTCCATACACAGTGTATTAATATGCTGTATTATTAAAAAGTGCATATAAATGTATCAATAAAACAATACCTTCCCACCGTGTCTTTGGGCCAAAGATACAACACATCACATTATTGTGCCACAGAAAAACACATGGATTGAAGACTACAAGAAAGGCTGCCTAAGATATTACAGGCAATGAATAAATATTGACTATACATGCATATATGAACTGTCTCAAGTACTGCTGGACAAAATGCCATGCTGCATTTGTTAATCTATTCAGTCTAACTCCAGATATATCAGATTTCGTGGGATGTGGTCTTTGTCTTTGAAATGTGTAGAGGATCCTAGAGGAAATTTCAGACCTATTACAGTATGATAGTGTTGTATTCCAGCTCCATTTCTAATAAGAGCCTGTGCTGAGAGCTTAAGGACAAGCATTCGGGAGTGAGAAGGCAACATACTGTATATTTAATTGATTTCCTATCTAGTGATGAAACACTGGCTCTCTTTGGCTGTAATGGTTCTATTTGCTAGCTTCAAGCTGTCTTTTGCCTCTGTGAGGGTAATAGCCCGCAGTTACCCTCATCTCTTGAAGAAGACTGGTCACTCTGTGCTTTTCTATATAATTATTTTAGCTAACTGTGTGCACATTCAACTATGAGTATTAATCTGTGTATCGTGTGTTTTGTTTTTTGTCGTAATATAGATGCTTGATTCCTCTACAGTTTTATTTATATGTACTTATATGTTTTAACGTGTTTTGACAAAACATCACATATTCCGCAGTAAAACTGGTAAAACTATCCATGAAAACTGCAGTTTTCAAGTGAAGTCATAGCAATTTTGTTAAAACCTGTTTTTTTTTTATCAGTCCCATTGAGAACCATACCACATAAGTACCAAAACCAATATTTCAGAAATTGCATATGCTGGAAAATGTTTGACAGTTAAGTAATTAAACTCATCCAAGCACAAGCTGCATACAAAATGACAGTTTCTGCATAACTGGGCCTAAATTAAATGAATGAAAAGTAAATGTGTTTTGAGAGTGGTGCTCTCAAGCGAATCCTCCATCCTCCTTTTTTTTGAGGGGGATAGGTATGCAATATTAATATGGGTACACAGACACATGCATCTGACCATTGGGACGCAGACATTCACACACAACGGACACGTGTATACATGCTCTGTGTGCTGGAAAGGAACATGAGTCAGTGAGCCGTGTGGCTGTCCACTTTGTGGTGGTTGTGCTAACGTGCAGCTTGGTTAGCCAAGCATCAGACCACAGATATATGTAGAAGTCACCAAAATATGGTCAAGAGGATTTTTGGATTCATTGATCAGCGAAGAGCAAACCTTCATGGATTTGTTGAAGTGAAAATTAAACTGCAGGCTGAGGAACGACATCTTTCGATTTTCTATTTTATTTTAATAACGGATCACGACAATCATTTGAAATAATCAGGCGAAACTGAAATGTGCATGTTCGCAGGACATGATTGCACAGCAGTACACCACAGGGACAGCATTTGTACATCCTCTCCTCAAATCCACCTCTGCTCCCCAGTCAGTTGCGCTTCAGAATGATCTCTTTAACTTAAGAGGAAAACTGAGCTGAAGAATCACCTGCAGGGGGAGCATCTGGCTTCCCACCTCAGGCTGTCAATCAGTGTCTCCCCAGCTGAGGAGATCCCCCACCTGTAACTGCAGAAGTCAGAACAGAACTCGAGGCTCCAATATCCAACACCTGCTGCACAATATTCAACCAATCATGCAGCCTCCGTGGCTAATTTGTCATTTGTTCTTCGCTTCTGTTTATTTCTCACAGAGGAAGTAAAGTTGACATAACATCTAATAAATCCTCAGCTGGAATCATATTTTATCTTCTAGCAATATTCTTCTGACTTAATCAAACTTTTATTTAAAAGAAATTCAGTTCATTCATAACTTTGTCATTTTCCAGACCACACTACGGGAAAGGTTTTTGTATTTCCTGACTCTACGGTATATGCAATACTCCTTTCTCTTGATACCTGTGATATGATTTAAGTATTTTCAGATTTAGTATTTTGGGAACTTGGATACTAAAAGTTGGACTTTTTGTTCTTGATTTTATTAAGAAAATAGTCTCACGTTTTTTTTTATTTATTTAATATCTTACCTTAAAATTGAAGGAATTTTAAAAATGTAGTCCGATTCTTTCTCGGATGGCTGAACTTTGTTTCAAGTGTTCAACTTTGCACGCAACTTAGCAAGCAATCATGGCAGTACTGACCTTTATTGAGAGGCCAAAAGAAGGAAGCAAACATATTGCATAATCTAATATTACATACGGCTGCTCACACTCATCACCAATAGCATTTTTGCCTTTACATCTATGAAAATAAGTGGATACAACAAACAACAGCATTTGTTTCCAGGTGAGATCTTACTGACATGCACATACATACATATATACATACATATATGTAAAAAAGCCTGTTTAAAACCCGTGTTCAAAGATTTTGGACACCTGAAATCTTTGTGGATCCTCATCATATGTTTGATTTCTTTGTTTTTCTTACTTAGCATCTAACACTATGGAGTTGGCTCAACAAAGCATTAAGGGGATTCCCAAACATATATTATTGAACTCCTCTCCCTGTGTCCTCTCTCATGTGTTAGTGTGAGTCATCCCACTGTTCCTCTGTGCTTCCCTCTTCTTTTTTTGTCCTATTGGGACACATCACTACTGTCTCTATTGCCCGCCCCTCACTCTGTCTTCTCTGCTTGTGTTCTGGGTCCTTCCACTCTTTCGCTGTCTTACTGTATCGGGAAAGCTCAGTTCTCTCATTTTCTTCCTGTCTATGCAGTGCGCTCTGTTCTTCTTGTCCTCTTTATTCTCACTGCGGGAGGGGTGTAGAGAAGAGATGTACGTGGGAAGCACATCTGGGTTACTCATGTGTGGTAGCGATAGGAGTGTATATGTGGGCGGATGGGTGTCAGTGTGTGTTTTCACATGCAGATCTTTGTGTGTCTGTGTGTGGGGGTGTGTTTATGTAGAACAGCGATATGGGGCATCAGAAGTCATTTGGGTTTTAGTTAAAGCTCCCCCTCCACAAAGGAGCTTTGCACTGCATCTGCCTGGTTTTGTCTTTCTCACTCTCTCCTGTTCATCTGATCCTTTCACTCTGTGTTGGTGTCTTTCACTGGCTCATTGTTGCATGACCGTTTCTCACCAGCACAGTCCACAGAGAGCTGAGTGCGTTCCTACAAACGGAGGAGTCAAAGCTATATGTGAATGTCTTTTGAAGAATAGCAGTTCCTGCATTTTATTCCTATTGTTCATGAATCTGTGCGTGCGTGTGGGTGGATGTGTGGCTGTGCATGTGTTTGTGGTGGGGGTCAAAGACAACCTGTGTTTTGCAATTTGTTAAAACATAAAACAGGAGAGATATTGGTTTTAGAAGAAACTGCTCCAAGCTCTATTACCTCATTATGTCAGGTCATACATATTTACAACTTTAGGATTTGGGCCATGTAATAATCAGATTTTCAGCTCAGAAAGGAGGCAAATTCATAGGCAAGTGAAATGAAACACTATAAGCAGGTACCAATACTCTGAGGCTACTTTAAATAATTCCAAGCAAAACAAAAACGCCCGGGCACCTCGGCAACACAGATACCTTCGGCTAAAATAAAACCAAAGAAACATAGAAACGAGGATGACTGCACTCGATTATTGATTAAAGAGTGCTTGAAAAGGAGGAACTGAGATGGAAGTGGGATGCAACGCAGTTTGCACATCGTGGCTCAAAGAGTTGGCAGTTCATCTTGTAACCGGAAGGTTGCCGGTTCGAGCCCCGGCTTGGTCGTTGTGTCCTTGGGCAAGACACTTCACCTACTGGTGTTGGCCAGAGGGGCCGATGGCGCAATATGGCAGCCTTGCTTCTGTCAGTCTGCCCCAGGGCAGCTGTGGCTACAACTGTAGCTGCCTCCACCAGTGTGTGAATGTGAGAGTGAATGAATAGTGGAACTGTAAAGCGCTTTGAGGGCCCCGAAAAGCACTACACAAATGCAATCCATTATTATTTATTATAAAAAATACTTGTAGAAGACATAAAATAGTATAAAAACAGTAAATAGATAGCTTCAACTGTACTTAGTAAATAGTACTAAGTTACCTAGTTTTGGAAAGAAATAAAAGTACATACTTGAGGGTAAATGAAAGAATGAAGAAGAAAAACTTACATAACTCTGTTTGATTAAATGATATATATATATACATTTTTTGCTCTCTAGGTTGCTACACCATCCAATCTTTTAAATTGTACAGTTCAGCTCTCAGATTCTCTAATCTAAAGCTTGCAAACTTTTTTGCTGTCTCTGGTGACTGCCAGCACATCCACATGTCAGCAACTGTGGGTCTAGTGCTTTGAAAGAGTGAAGGAGCCTCAGTGCAGGCTTGAAGTAACAGTAGAGAGGCTTGTTACTGCAATGTCTGCCATCAACCCAAACAGCATTACTCAAGCAGGCAACCAAACTGACAGTGCGGGTAATTGAAATTTTTGTTTTCCTCCCACAATATCTGCGTACGTCCATGTGATTGGCCACATGTGATTGCATGTTTAAAGTCTAGAGCAAACCTGTATGCGGCCATGTGAGCAGACATAATAGAGTAGCTGATGCAGTGCTGGACACAACGGCCAAGGTGCTGCCGATGTGAAGTCTACTGTCTGGCCAGCTAAAAGGTTTTGGTTTAGAGGTGAGCGTGTATTTACGCACCGAACACATGGACGAGGTCAGCTGATGTTAAAGGGTGATTGATTTGGTTTTCTTATAACAGCATGCCTTTCCAGGATCTGTGTTCAGCTCGTTATATGAATCCATATACTCCGTCTACTGAGAATAATAACACAGTGTCAGAATAACCTGTGATAAAATATAATAACCATATCTTTGTTATGTTGTTTACTTTTTCCAATTTGATACATGAAGATAATATGACAAAAGAAATGGCATACAAATTACCTTTCTTGATTCTTTTTGTAACCCACATTGAAATGACAAGGTCTTACAAACTTTGTAAACACAGAACTTTTTAGAATTTATGACATGATACTTAGGAAAATGCTTGAATAATTTATATCAGAAATCATTACAAAGAGGATCAATTATAGCTCCCTCCTCTATTTGGTAGCTGAAATACATAAAAATCTACAAAATCAAAGTCATCCAACTAGTATTTTGTTAGTGTTTTATAAGAAGCTTTAGCCATTCACATTTTCACTGATTTATTCAGAATATTGCTGAATTTTGATAGTCAGCTACATTTATCTATACACACAGTACATATTAGAAGAACAATTTGGATAACAAACTGAAATTTTCTGCTTCATTTTTTTTTCTCACAAAGACTGATGATAGCAATCATGTAAAAGAGAGACCCCTGCATTAACACAGATTTACAGGGAAAGAAGGAACACCAGTTTCCACAGTTATTTTACAATTCTTTCACTGTCCAGTATTTAGTTCCACTGGATTTATTGCAATAACAAGCACACATTGTTACATATGTAAATTAAGACAATGTGCAACTATTGTATTCTGTTCTGATTAATATCTGTTATGCAACCTTCTTCCCAACGGAAGCAATGCAAGCATATGAATTGTAGAATCCATCGCTTAAACAAACATATGGTTACACATTCTCAAGGATACAAGAACACAAAATGTAGCATTAACACACAGGCAGTGGGAACTGTCTGTCCTGGCCTTCAACCTCCAGCATGGTGCATCACACCCAGGTGGCCATCCCTGCTCTCTAGCTGACTAATGGCCCCAGTGGAGCAGCACACAAGTCCATCCATCACATCAATGCCTCTTTGAGCATTACACAATCCGGTACATGCACACACAAATAATTCACAAGTACATTCACATCCTAAACACAGACTTTCAATTGTGATCTGACCAAAAAGTGACTCCATGAAACTTAAAGAGCAAATTATTGCAGTATTTTTTGGTTAAAGTACAGAAAAGTGGGCCACATTAGAGGAGACCACACAAACTGCGTGTCATGTCAGTGTTTATCTGCAGTGATTGGTTCTATTCCTAGCCCCGTGTGTTCATTTGTCAGCAGGCATGAGAGTCATTTATTACCATTTGCCTTGTCAGTCAAGCCTCTGATACCCTCCATCCATCTCCTATAGCTTGCAGTACTGTCCCCTCGAACCTAACCCCCACCCATTTCTTCTCACAGAGCCCTCTCTGCCTGCATAACTCCATGTTCAGCATTCACACCCACAGCTGAGAGGAGACACACTCTGATAACTATTCAATAGACAGCATGCCACACCACAACCCAGGCTAGCATGATATGAGATGGATGACGATAGAAGGACTGAGAGGGAGAAGAGGGGGAGCATTGGAAGTCACAGCAGTGAGGAAAAGAGAAAAGGGTTATCAGAAGGTAAGGCAGATAAGGACGGGAGAGGTAAGAGAATGAAAAAAAAAATCCAGCACATGAGCAAAATGGAATAGAAGAGGGAAATGCAGAATTGAAAAAAAGGCATTGGAGAGCTAAATGTCCTGAGATGGATAAAGCTGAAGTCATCAAAAAGACCAACAGTAATTGGACAGAAGTTTGAGTTGAGGGAAACGTTTAAAATCTTGCACATCTGCAGTTTTGCACTGTGATGAGACAACACAAGACAGACATAAAGAGACTAGGAGGAGAGAAGGAGGGTCAAACATGAAAGTGCAATCTAAGCAGACATCACAAGAGGGAAAATATGTTCAGATTAAAGCTGCTGTATGATGTTCAGCAGTGCAATCAAAGCAAAATTTAACCTTTAGCTTTAAGTTATCAAAAAGGAAATATCATCACGTTCATAGATAATAGATAATATCATAAATAAGGTTTGAGTTACTCACATGGCACGTAATTAATTTCCCCCCTTAATCTGACTTTATTATATACTTTATTATATCTATGTAAGTGTCATACAAATGACAGCATATTAAATAAGTGGCCACAAAAAGTAGGCTATGCAAAATAATAAAAAGGATGGTACTGTTTCAGATGTTTATTATGGGATACCTGTACACCTCCAAAAAAGATTTAATATATCTGTAGTAAAAGGCCAACACACATCAGTGTTATGATAACATCCATAATTTGTTTTCTCTCTTTCAGGCTCACTATCTTTATCTTGACTCCCTGATATACACCGACATGTTACAGTTGCAACTCTTATGGGTGACAGGCATTAGTGCTTCAAAAATTATTATTATTATTATTATTATTATGTTCTTACTTTTCTACCTGACTTGAATATCCAGATTATCAAGCCTTGAATATTGAGGACCCCTGTAATTATTTGAATTTCCCCTTTTAAAAAAAAAGAATTGCTGCATTTTGTTGTTGATCCGATCAAAAGATATGGGTCGGGTGGAAGTTTACCACCAGCAGAGGAATAATAAATCATATGCAATGACAGTAATATCAGCATTACACGGGATCACTGAAATGTTGCTTTCCTAACCTACATGTAAGCAAACAAGCCGAATATCACTGGGCTAATAAAAAGAATATATAATGCACCAGAGGGTGCATTATATGGTCTACAGAGGGTTAATTAAGGTATGTGTTCTACCATGTGCCACACTGTCTTTGGTGTTATTGTTTGTGTTGCTGACGTGGCCCCCTAGCTACAGAAGGCTGTGGGAATATTGGTGCTGAAGCAAGCAGACTCATATCAGAACGCCCAGGAGAGCTTTACCACCTGACAACCTTAGGTGTCAGGTAGTAAGCTACAACACACACAAATGCACACATACACACCAAACACGCAAGCACTTTATTTGTGGCTGGACATTACAGTCGTGCTGTACCATCGACCAAGAAATGATCCCAGAGTGAACTATGCCGAGAGGTAAGGCCAGGTGTCCGGGCTCTCCATTTCTCATCAGTAATTAAGACTGGAACCCGCTGGCCTTCACACATCATAGAGGAAAAGATGGAAAGGGAAAAAGAGGGAGGGCATGCAAAACCAGGAATACTCTCGTGCACAAAAATTTGTGATCCTGCTGTCCTATGATTATCTCTAAAAGGCATAGCATAGCTCCAGTCTCAGCTCCCTTTTCCCTGAAATCTATCACCGTAGATTCCTTGGTGACACATCCACTGCAGCTTGAGCAATGTTTTAGTACCTATTCTATCAGAGACTCAACTGTCACTGCTCCATTACCACCAATTTCTGTTGAATGCTAGTGTAACAATGGGAGTTTTCAGTCACTTTTAAAACCATTAGTTGTGGCATATACTGTAATTTCCTTGGTTGTCTTTGAGAATGACACACCAGTGTGTCAGCGCTGGAAGCAGTTTCAGTGTTTGAGGTGTATTCTTAGATATTGCAATGAACATGCAAACCTTTAATGCTTTTTCACCAGAAACTCTGTTCTTTGAGGCAGGTTTTTTGCCTGCCCAGTTATGCTTGCTTTTGTTATTTAAGTCCCCAGGTGAAACATAATTGCAAGTTTATGTGATAAAGAAAATGCAGTTAACAGAGCAAAGATACGACGGACAAAAGGTTTCTGCTGTAGACCACTGGCCATTCAAGGAGCATATAAATCTCTGGAAGTTTACAGCTGCTATGGGGACTAGATTAAGGTCATAATACGCACATTTATTGAAAGTAAATAAAGTGCATTTTTTTTGTGAATGTGTGTAAGTTATGTACGCCAAATTTCCTTATGAAAAGTAAAAAGAGCATTCTGTTTGGGGACCTCATCCTTCTTTTTCCTACAACAGGGATGCTCAGTTTACACACTGTAAAGCGCCTCGGACAGATCTCACTGCCATTTCATGTCATGCTTAGTTTTATATTTTTAATAAACTCTCAAAATCTTCCCAAGTTGGCGATGTGTTTTTCTCTTGTCAGAGAAACCAAAGAGGCTGGGAGGAGGTGCTTGCTGTCCATCTGCTGAGTGATAATTATTAAATTATTGAGCCATTCAGGGTATTTAAACTTTCATGGCCAGCCATTAGCATCCAGGCTAGCAGAAGTAGATGGCAATAGGCAGCAGGCTACACAGGCAGTGGATGAACAATATGGGGAGATGGGGAATTGAGAGAGAGAAAAGGAGAGGGAGGCAGTGAGAGAAGGAGGCCAGTGAAGATGAATACTTCGATGACCTAGTTAAATAGACCTTACAGGATATTTTCTCGCTTCCTCTGCATTCTCTGTCTTTACTTCCCTCTCTTTTTAAAATCATATTGCCTTCTGTGTTACTCCTCATCATTATCAGTGCTTTATGCATATACCTTTTCTCCCCTACTTCCCTCCTGGCTTCTCAGGATGCGTAAAAGTGAACACAGCTTGAGCTCTCAGAACAGAATATAGCATTAGTTTGGCTTCACATGGTGTTATGCTTAATTCTGGGGTAGATGGAGAATATAAATTGGTGGACCAATCACAAGGAAATCCCTGACACTATAGCAGGAAAATCTCCAGTCTCTGTTGTGCTGAATGATCACCTTTATGTGATAAATGTTTCTCTCCTGACAGAAGTGATTTCTTCAAGGACAAACCTGCACCCACTTTTAGGCAGTAGGAGTCTGTTGTGGATTTGAATCATGTCTGCTTTGAGAAGTGTGCACCTTGTTTGACACTCAATTTCAGCATAAATTTCGGTACTGATGCAATATTAGGACTCTCCTTACATTGCATAAAAGACTCTATATACACACACACACCACACTTCAAACTGAATTATCATTACAGTTCTATCTAAAGCCCCAAATCCCTTATCGCCTTCTTTCTTCATGCAATAATAATGGATGGTGTCTTATGGAATTTTAAATATATGTTCAGTTTCTTCTTTTTTTTGCCCTCAAAGCTTCTGCATGTCTTTCCGACACACTTCTTTTACAGCCCATAAGTTCAGCAGCCAAATTGTGACCACAGTTTGATTCCCTGTACGCGTACTTTTTCATTTTCGGCTACAATTCAATTCCATTCAAAATGTTGACCTTTCCAGTTTAAGGTTGGCGATGGACCATGTTGTAACCGCTTTTCTTCTCCAGAACCCTGAATAATCAGAATTTGCCACCATAAGCTGAGGTCAAAAGGGTGTAGCCTTTCCCATTCTGAGTCAGCACAGATGTACAGGCCTAAGCACTTGCTTGGCAGCTTAACATTTGTTATAATATGTTAGCTGACTGTTATCCCTACAATGTGTTTTCAAATAGTGCTGGCATACTATTACCTATGTGATAAATCACTCTGTAGTGAGCTACTGAAGTTTATAAAATATACTGTAGCTGAATTCCATTAAAACAGAAAAGAGAAGGAAAAAACAGAATGCTTTCAGGCAGCTTCAGTGCCTTTTAACATTGATGTGAGCTAGTGAGGCAATAGCTGAGCCACTTTGGGAAACCTGCAGGAATAAATTGGACGTGCAGGGTCATCATTGTGATTCTACTAACTGCTAAACTCTAAAAATGTTGATCATTTCAGGGAACAATATTTCCACCAATTTTGGACTGTTCAGAATGGATCATACATATTCCTGAAAAAAAAAGGGTCAACAGAATAAGACAAACTGATATTTATAGGCCACAATTTGGTGAGATTCAATAGTTAAAGCTTTGGTAGCTTGTTCATGACACGAACCTGCTCTATGCGATAGATAGACCTTGTTTACCATTAGGAGGGAGCTATCAGAGGTTGAGAGGTGGGGTACAGTCCCAACAGGCTGCTAGTCTATCACATGGCTGCTAGCCCTCGCTAGACAAATGTGTTGCTTGACTGGTGACAGACGGCCTTTTAACATTCTAGCAGAAGTGATGAGTGGCTAGCCAGATGCCCTGGAGGCACAAAAAATGGCAGCGTATCTTGGTCGTAGATTTGTGGTCCAATCACCCGAGACAGATTTTAATATCACGAGTAATCGTCATAGAAACACCATTCAAGCAAAGTGCATATTTTTCGCTGACCTGAATATTGCAGTCAATTAGGTGAACCGGAGCTTTTCACATTTAAATCTCTTAGATGAACAAACCAAACAACACCACATTTAACTAATGGAATAATTTTGGAAAAAAAAACAAAACAAAACACATGAAATGGTCTTAATGGCCATTTCTTTCTGGCTTATTGTCAGACATGCATAACAGAACCAGAACAAAGAGGAATTAAACAAGGTTGCCTTTCTCAAGGCAGCCTGCTGTACTAGGATTTTGTTTTTAACCAACTGTGACATAGAGTGAGACACTGGGGAACAGCATGCTCTGATTATTTTCTGCTGAAGAAGGAGAGCAACAAAACAGTCAAAACAATCTTTTACAAAGAGTAATTCAGCGTACATACTCATAATAGCAGGTAAAAATGTCTTATCTCCGTTTCATTTGCTCTTTGGCAATATTTAAAGAGAGTTAAAACGATTACCCTCCGATAGATTATAGCTGATATAATCCATGGCCTGTCCTTGGGATTTGTGTAAACGTTTTATTTTTCCATTCTTTATATTGTAAGAATGTATAATAAGCTTCTTTAACATGATAAACCACACAGCAGGTGTTTCCATGACTGACATCAGTAGAATATAAAATGTAACAAGTCATCCATCATCATCATCATCATCATCATTATCCAAAGCAGTGAAATGCTTAATTGTCTGGAAGAGTTATTTTAGTAAATGGCTACATAAGAATGTATAAAGTATGCAGGATAATTCCCACAAGTCTATTGATGCAATGAAATGTAACTAACAGTGAAATACATGCAGCATGCTACACAGAAACAAGGACATCGATATGCATTTCCATCCTTCAGTGTGTGTGCACTCAAACACTACTATCTGATAGTTTAGAGGCATGCAGGTATTTTCAGATAATATTTAACATACGTGCTTAGTGATTGCTTATGTGTGAGAGATGATGTGAGACAGAGAGAAAGAAAGTGAAATGGCTAAACACATGTTCATGTGCATCTAGCTTGATATTCCTCGTATCTGTTACCAGGAGGTCTTTGCTTCCACTGTAGACAGCTTCTCAGCCAAGCTGCCATTATAATTATTATTTACTGATTTGTAATTGCTTGTTGAGTCTCTCAGGGCACCATGTAATCACACTCATTCCCCTATAAAGTAATTGTTTCTGTTCAAACTAGGACTGACTGCACTGGCTACAGTGGAGAGGCACTGCTCTCTTGTCAAGTCTTGTGCTGCTGTTTATTAGTGATCTCTTAAACTGTTTACTGCTGTGTATATATATGAGAATATTTGTCTCTACAACATGGTTGTAGTTTTTTCTATTAAAGAAAAGAACAATCAGACATTGGACAGTGAGTTACAGCTCTTTTTACCCCAAACAGAGATTAGGATATATTAAACTTTGTGTTCCATTAACCATTTATTCCATTCACCACTTCATCACAGTCATGATGTCATGATAAAGGCATGAAGAATTTATGCTTTAATAATGATTAATACAACATTTGGAATTTGACAGGAGTTGATTTTCAGCTTCTCCTACAAACTGTTGACTATGGAGAAGACATGAACATGGTTAATATCTTATGAATAATGAAAATTAAAACACCTTAGTTGTTGCATAATTGCATGTATTGTTCTTAGGTTCAGGCATATATTAAATTCTAACTCATATTAATCCTTGTACACTGATAATGGAGTTGACATTAATTATTACATTTTTTAATGCCTGGAGTCATGCACGAATATATCATACTTCACGTACCCTCACTGTACTCATGCAAAATGTATTAGTCTCATAGGGGAAGAGATTCTGTGTACCATATTTAGCTGATTGAAAATTTTCCTCTGCAGTTCATAGGCAACTGTTGTTAGACCCTGAGCTGAACCTTTTGGGACCCAGAATGTGATCCTCCTTGTGACTTCTGATACCTCCCATTCCTGGACTGGAAAATGACGTTGCCAGTAAACATGATCCAGGCAGAAATTACATTAGATACAAAATGTACTTGGAAAATCAAATTAGCTTATAAGTGTGTCTTGTAAGAGACAGGGTTAGATGCACCAAAGTTTAGATTTCACATCTTAAAAAAAAAAAAAAAAATAAAAATAAAAATAAAAACAACAACATGTACACTTTCCATCACTTAACTCATTACATTACTGCTGATTTCTTTCAGATTTGAAAATGCCCAGTCTTTAGAAAAGAGCGTAACAGCTGTAGGAGATAATTACTATGCTGTAGCTGTTAAGTAAGAGACAGAAGGGACATTGACTAGGGAGGGGGAAAGAGAAAACAGCCAATGAGAAAAAGAAACAGATCTTATAATGGCCTGTCAGCAAATGCTAAAAGATGGCTATTAGTGAAACACCACTTTGCAACTTCATCAATATTTCAGCAGCATGTCAAAGACTCAGCGCTAACCTCCTTTTCTCCCACAACTTCTCTTTCTGTCTCTCTTCTTCTGCTGCTTTCCTTGGATGAAGTAAGAGTTGACTTACTTCATCCAAGTGGTGAACAGCTAAACACTTTTAGGAGTCAGGCGCTTGGTTGAATCTGTCCTTTCACATGTGGGCAAAGGTTTGTGAGCACACAAACACATCGACTAAAAGAAAAAAAGAAAAAAAAGAAACCCATACTCTTTTCAAAATGCTCACTCGGCTGTGCTTAGCCTTAGGACAAACTTCCATGATTCATATGTGTCATCCCAAATGGTCTGATTGAATGTTGTGAAAAAAGCAAAAAGTGTAACCTCTCTGTTCTTCTCTGCTATTGTCTTCCTGTGTGTTTACTTTCACTTTTGTACCATCAATCTCCAGACTCTGCTGTACATACACCCGACACAATCTCATTCTAACTTGTTTTAGGGTCTTCTGTATTTCTAAGATCTATCGATTTGCCTTCAGCCACTTTGGTTCAGGGCTACTCTGAGTGAATGAGAGAAATTACCTGCAACACTGAACAGATTAAATAGTCATTTGCTCTAAGCTGAAGCCTGGCTCAGTACAGCAACCAAGCAGCAAATCCAAATTTTCTGGCTAACCCAGGATACAACTCCCCCCTCCTGTCTTCCTCTCTCCCCCTCAGAGGACAGATAAACACCCCCGTCGGTAGGCCTTAGCTGTATTTACGACAGCTTGTCTCGTAGGGATTGAGGATAAAAGCGTCAATCCTCTCTAATTGGTCACACCTATGCTGAGAAGGACGTGGCAGGTATTATTGAATAGGCAAGGGGCCTTTCATCAAGTCAAATTATTGAATGGACTGAGCTCATTCAGTGCGGCAGTGAAGAGTATAATCATGGTTTTAATGGGGACAAAACTCATGCACACGCACTTTGGTGAATGGGGTGAGCCTGCAAAAGTATTCAGCTGCTGACTTCTAAGGAGACATAAACAACACAAGTAAAAATAAATAAATAAAATAAAACAACACATGCATATCATAAGAGGTGCAATTCAGACCACCAATATTTGAACAGTTACATGCATTCAGCCTATGTGACTGCAGACACTGAATATAAAAATGTGGCCACTATAAAGTACCCATTTTTGTTTTCCTCAGAAGCTTCGCTAAGAAATGCACAGAGCAGTTTTGGTGGTTCTCATGGACTGCAGTTTGGTCTTTCTGTCGTTGAGGTTTTCATCCTATGATTAATATATTTGTGGGCCTAATGCAAAAAAAAATTCAATCATTAAGTGCTTCATGGTGGTTGATTAAATGAATACATTTAAAATGGGTCAGTGTTAACTCAGCTGACTTTAATTAATCATAAATTACCTTCTTCAGCTCTTTTTAGATTTTCACATAAATTATGTTAAACAAACAACAGCTCTCAGGGTTAGCGCTGAGGTAAATAGATATAAAAAAATAAACAATAGAACAACAATTTGTATACATGTTGTTTTTGGTTTTTTTAAGTGCTAGTTTGACTTTTGGTTTTAACTACTAATTCAAGCAGGCATTACAAGCAGTGGTTATTATAACAAGTCCTCTGTAAATGTTTGATTTCTTTTATTTTTTTTTTTATTTCCTTTTGTCCGCAGCTATAGATCAGAGACATATCATAAAATCCGGGTGAACAGAAACAAAGGAATGATGTAAATGCCGTCACTGAGGACATTCATTTCCATCTGTTAAAACTGTATAACACACTCTTCAGTATAGATTCCAATTATTACTGCAATAGAGTCTAATTTTAATCAAGTAGCTGATGACACAAGAGTTGCTTGCCCTATTTCAAAGTTTAATGAGCTAGATAGGAAATGTAGAGTTCTATCATCTTGGCTTATATGGCACTAGAATAACATTGTACGTGTTTACTCGCTTTTTTGAAGATTACAAATGTCCTTAATTATTTCCTAAGAATGCAATCTGTTAAAACATTCAGCACTGTAATCCTTGTTGTTGTTGTTTTTGCTTTGTTTAAATGTTGGTTTGTTTGTTCGTTTGCATCTAAAATTTGGTTGTTTGATGTCCATGTCCTGTTAAAGTTGTCTTCCATAATTTTTAAAGAATATAGAGAATACTCTGAAGAATTTCTGAAACAAAGAAACACTGAAATAATTTGCTTAAATATATTTTGGGCACACATCCACACCAACAATATCCCTGTTTTCAGTATAACATCCATTTAAAAGCAGAACTTTGAGCCCAGACATTTCAATATTAACAGATCACTAGAGACACACTAGAGAAGGGTTAATAAATATCAATGTTTTGATGAAATGAAAGCCTTTTCTTTCATTGTGCCTGTGTGTCCTGTTTTTTTGTGCAGGCCTAATAGCTAAAGTTCAGCACCACACTGTGTGGACAGCTCCCTCACATCATTACTCTTATTTCAGCTGAAACATGCAGTGAGACAGCACACAGCCAATAAGCGAGCCCGGGTTTGAAAGAATCACTGCACGAAGTGGACAGCTGCAGTGGGGTTTAAGCACTCTGGACAGCTCCCTAAATGTTACAGAACACCATAGCTAGCCCTTCACTAATTACAACTCAAACAGAAAACTGTACTGATCAAACACTCAACGTGATATGATGCGACTGAGTTAAAGGCAACATGAGCATGTTGTGTTTCCAAGACAAGAATTTCACTCACATGTACTGTACCAGTGTACCTGCACATGTGATGTGACAATAAAAGTGATTTGATTTGATTTCCATGAAACATGCAACCAAAATGAATATTAAACAAAAAGTGGTTTATGTTTTTTGGAACTTAATAATACCCAGTAAATCATTTCCACAGACACGTAATCTGACAATAACACAACTGTAAAGTATGCTAAATACATTTCTGAAAAGTCTCAGACAAAAACAGAGTTAAATATGTCAGAGGGAGACAGGAAGTGAAACAACGAAGGAGAGGGAGTGTTAGAGGAGATTTGGGTGGCAGTGAAGAGGTGCGTGCATGTGTGGAGAAACAACTCAACCTTGAGGAGCTGTCGGGTGGAGCGGAAGGCTGGAGAGGAGCAAAGGACAAGCAGGGAGAGCTGTTTAATCGTCCATTGAAACAAAGCCTGCTCACCCTCTTGACAATGCTGCCATAGGCCTCCCTCAGCTCTCTAAGCACCTCGAAGACAGCTTATGTGCACACATCCAGCAGCTCAGGGTGGTCTCACTCTGAGTATTTAGAAGGTTTTATCTTCCTCCTCATCTCTCTTTATCTGGTCTGAGTAATGTTAGAAGAGTTCCAGCAACAATTCTTAAACAATCTTTTCAATTTATAATTTTAAAGCAGCAATATAGTTGTAGAAGTATTACTTGCCTTGGGTTGATATGAAAAATTGGGTTGATGTGAAAAATGTAAATAACAATATTTTATGAAGTTGCTATTTATTTTGGACATCATTACTCAGTACATGATTACAAATGTGTTTTTTTTATATTTATGTTATATTTTGTAGATATATTTTTTCTACAAAGTGTGTCATTTAAAAAGACAGTCTAAAATGTAGTTTACATTTTCTGCCCTGACCTGTAGTTATCCACCTACACTGTGGTGGTTTGTGTTGGCTAGTTTGGCAATCGCATCATTTAAATATATGCTTAGAAAACCTAACAGCACTGTTTCCGTCTTTCTACCTAAGTACATCCACCAACAAAGACAAAGACGCAGGTAACATTAACAGCTTATCCAAGATGGACTGTGTTATTAAGCTGACATGATCAAAAGCTTCTTGGCAGTTAGATGCACACAATGACAAAATCAGGGCTGATCAAGCACTTTGTATCTTTATCCATCTTACATTTAAGTAAATCATTATATTTCCCATAATGATAGTTTGACTGATAAGAGAGATGCAAACACACACAGAATTGCATAATTATGCCCCACTGAGTAAATGATGCGAGAATTACATAAGCGCTGGATTAACCTCTCTGTGCCAGACTTGGCGCTTTGGATGAGAAAATCTGCTCTGTATATGTTGAGCCGAGTGGAGGCAAAATTTTGATGCTTACCACTGTATTTCTGATGGCTTCATGGCTCCATTTGTTAGGGCCATTTTATAAAATACATAAAAGAGGCACAAAAGCTGGAGGAAGCAGTTTAATTCCATCAAACATTTACTTAAAACTACCAACTTATCCAAATCTGCTCATAAGTGCTGGAATATATGCACAGCTAGGAGTCGTGTGGCTGACAGACGGTGCAATGTTCCAACACAGTAACAAGGTAAGAAAGTTTCAAATATTTCACCTCCAAGTTCAGTGTGTGATGAGCAGATAATGAGACTTCCTCCACCTCCTCTTCATCACCCTCCCTCTATCGCTACCTCCTCCACTTCCCTCTGCTCTCTCTGCTGGCAGCGACATGACATTTACCACGCCGTGCCACTGTTCTCACACTGCGGACACTCTTTGTAGACTGACCTGCTCCACTCTCCAAGTCCTTCTAAATGCTTCCATTACCATTTTCCTTTCAATTAGAAAGTGGTAAAAACATCTTTCCAAAACATACAGTGAAACTGTATTATGTTTGTAACAGAAAGAAACAAACACCTACAACCACACATGTTTGCACTAAAGCTTTGCAATTTTGAATGGATTAAATGCGTTGACCGCTTACTTTGGTCTATGTAGTGGCCGGTAATTGATGTGAAGGGGACCAGATGACAGAAAACCCCCAACAATGGACTTGAGTCATTTTCCAGCACTCTGATTGCATTTTTCTTACAGACACAAAGGTTCAACACTCTCACCAGCAGCACATCTAAACATGAATGTCCCCATCCCACTTAAATAGCCACCGATCATACCACCAATAAAATTTGAGAGAATCCCTGCTACACACTCCAGCTACAAATAAACATATACAGTGAAATACTGCACTTATTTGAACACATCATACATACATCTGATTATGAAACAAACCCCCAGTTAAAAAATATTCAAACCAACTAAATCAAACTGAAGATTCACCCTGCTCCCTCCCTCAGCTCTCATCTAATGGTTTACCCCACTAACAGTGGATAATCAGGGAATTCCTTTCAGGTGAATGTCATTAGCCCATAATCATGTGTGCACTCCATAAATTAGGCCTTCAGGAAGTTGACCTCAAAAGACAGGTTGGTGAGTGGACTTCAAAATAAAAGCATAACAAAACCAAAACTTCCTATCAGACATTGCGAGTGTGTGCTTCACCTTAGTGAGAGAGACGCTTCCCGCACCTTCATAGTCTGAAAACCTCATTTTTTTCACAGTTTTTATTTTGTGGCCACTAAAGAAATTTAGGAGCACTGAATCACTTCCTGCCCACCAAGTTTCTGTTTACCATTATCAGGGCTAGGATAACTTCTAAATCTCAGACTGGTTCTCATGTGTTTGGATTAACATTTCCTGCAATTGTGTCGTATGGCATATACCTGACACAATTTGCTGCTGTCTCTTTTACTTCCTGTAAGCAAACCATGCAATTTATGGTGGGGTTATTAAAAAATGCAAAATGAAAACATGTAAATTGTTAAGCAGTTATGATTCCCCATAAGAAATCTAAAAAGAGCACCAATAAATTATAAATGCAGTGTGACCATAAGAAAAAAAAAAGCAAAGAAAAGCTAAATAAAATGTATTTATCATTTTCACTCACCTGATACTTGTATTTAAAACAGCAATAAAGAATGAACTAAACCAAAGACTTTTCTCAGTGGCAGCTTTCCCTAAATATACAACAGTCTGATGTGTTCATAGCCAAAACTGCTAGAATGAAGTCCCGTTCACTACAACGTAATGCTTAATATACAAGTCAAGATCTCGGTTTTACATAAAGGAAGGTATTATTTGGGCTATGTCTACTTTGTGATTGGCAAGTATAGATCACCATATTTTATATGCAATGTATGGGTGCTTTGTAAGCATATAGCTTCAGTACAAATCTATTCCACCTTTGGAACAGAGTACCCTACATCAAGTTCAAAGATTTTAATCCAGACCTGCGTCACAAACAGTGCCATAAAGAAATATAGAGATGTTTTGTTTAACGCCTGTCTTAAATAAATGGTTTATGAATGCAACATCATGTTTTAAAGCATTTTTCTGTTGTATTTCTGTTTCCATCCCACCAAATCATCCTGATAACCTGAAATGTCTCAGACTGAGAAAAAAGAGTATTTTACTGGCATGCTCGAGTATGTCTGCACTGTTCACTTCTTCTCAGCTGTGTTCCACCTCGAGGCCAGTCAGTCAGTGAAATCTTCCAGCTCTTTGAAGGTTTGCTTTAGCCTGCCGAGAGCAGGAGATGAGAACAGGATTTGGCATTTTGGGAAAAACCATCATGCCAGACAAAGTCTATAAACATCAAATAGCTATTTAGACTCTAATACAGTGTCATAACATGCCTCACGATGGAAACATGCAACGTGTCCTTATTTGCGCTCCTTATAGCTCTGCCGTTCGGCTATGTAAAGGAAGTCAACAAAGTAAAACCAACAGCTCTGTAATAACAAAGTATAGAGCTGTTGGACTTTTAGGAAAGACCTGCAGAAACAGAGTTGCTCACCTTCATTTGCAACAAACAGACAAACTTACTGCATTACTACAAATATTTTTTAATTTTCTATGCATTTAATTGTTATAATCAAGGATCTCCTGGTATGAATATTTTTAATGACTAAATGTTTGTTCTCCATTAGTCATTATTAAGAAAAAGAAAATTGCTGTCTTTTCTAAGTAAAGAATAGGATCAACTAGGCATAATTAAAATAGGCTGCGTTTGTAGTGTGTCCTTTGTGTTGCTGCACCTTCTGTATTTAAAAAAACAAAAAAATACAAAGCAGACCAAAATGCATTTTTCTATATTCACTTTTTTTACCCAATTCCAGTAACTTCAGGTCGTTTTCCTGCCTGCTTGGCACTCCTGGCAAACATTGACTACTGACTGTACCTCTTACCTCTTGGCGGTGTCTCACACCCTCAGAAGAAGCTCCAGTACAGTTGGGAGCGTGGAGAGTTCTTTTTAAGTCTTTCTCTAAAATCTCTGTGGGCTGCTGTGCTATTGAAGAGGCCTTGCCAAGGATGAGGATGTATTAGTCACACACATGTTGCACTCAAACACTTTTGAATTGCTGCCAGTGAGCAAAAGAATAGCACACAAAATACTGAGTGGAAGTTAAGGGGCTGCAAGTCTTATGGAATTGTAAGGATTGTAGGGATGTGTATCCGCTCAGAGTTTTCCCTGTTTATTTTATTGCATTTTAAAAGCGTGTGCTCATCTACTTATGCCAAATGCCATGATCCTGCTAACAGATAAACACAAAGACTATTTTTGTGATAATGTGTTTCAACACAGTGGTTTATATAAAATAAAATGGAAGGGCAGAGTGATGGAGTGGTTCTTTATTTAACCATCTATAGTTCTGATACTCTGTAGTAAAGGCTTGCAGATATAACAGTATAATAGAAAACTACCAATATTAGTAATAATTTAAAAAAAAAGAGCAGGGGAATGTCATGAAGTTTCAGGAAACAGGGACAACTAATAGCCATGGATATGGATTATTATATGGTACGAGTGGGCATGTGAGATGCAAATGTTATAATGCACTGCAGGGCAGGGAAGCACAAAATAAGATAATCAGAAAAGATGTGCAGTGGACAACAAGAATAATAGCGTTTTTATAATCTGCCAGTATTGGAGTCAACTCACAATGCACACCGGCAGTCAGGTGATCCAGATTTTTACCACTACCACTGTTGACATTGCCTGTAGCACTCACTATGACTGCACTTTGATGTTAATGCTGCCGTGCTCTGTGGTTATGCCTGCTTTGCCTAATTTAGTCAGGACAACCTCGCTCCTCCACTTTCACTTTGGAGAAAGTGGAGGAGCGAGGTAGCTCTGTGGTTTGCACTGTCACATCACTGTTAAGATGATGTGACAGAGTGAGATGACCGTGGTTACATAAAGTTTTGGAATACTTTTTTTTTATATATCATCTTGTTCATTTATTAATCAGTCTTCATGTTTTATTTACTGATTCTGCAAGTTAGTGCATCTAAAGGAAAAAATGTGGCGTTTTGCATTTTAAACGGGTGTATGTTTGCCCTTTTAGTGAATGAACATTAAGGGTAATTATACTAATAACAGGGTGTTATTGTCACTGCAGAAGCTAAGAATGTGCAAGTGCATGCTCTTCCAGGGTGTGCTACAACCTTACAGTGTGCATTAGTTTGTGTAAAGACCGTGCTGTTTTATGATTACAATCTGCAAATCATATTCAGTTAATTAGTTGGCAGCAAGGTGCTGCAGTAGTTAGCAGTAACTACAGGTTCAGTGGTTTGGGGGTTAAATACACAGTTGTGGCCTGTCCCTGCATACCTGTCTTTAGACTGTGGAGTTGGCATGCTCTCCTTGTGCCTGTGAGTGGGTTAGGTTAATTGATAATTCTAAATCTGCCTGTGTTTACCCCGAAATAAACACATGACCTGTCCGCAGTGTACCCCACATTTTGCCCCAGAAAACCTGAATTGGATAAGCAAATGAAAACAAATGGAAATCCCAAGTGATGTTGAACAATCTACACTTTCCCGCACACACACACACACACACACACACACACACACACACACACACACACACACACACACACACA
>NW_005187512.1:1361317-1376407 GCF_000239375.1 Pundamilia nyererei | reverse complement strand
ACACACACACACACACACACACACACACACACACACACACACACACACACACTCAATCGGTACATATCATCAGTCATTTTAGTGTTGCCATTTCTTCACAACTAACCAGTGTTTGACAAACACACCTGTTTGATATCTATACAGGTGTTTCGTTTTTCAGTGATTACACCTCTCTCTGCCTGTGTGCCCTACTTCAGTTAAAATCAAACAGCTATCAGACAGCACCCTGTAGCAGAGGAGCTGTTGAAGACCTTTCAGAATCTCGATGCATTTTATAGCTTTAGAGTGGCAACAAAGAAAAGTACAGGAAACTGTGTTTACCACATCTCTCTATTGTGCCCAGATCAGGGACGTCTTTATAATCTGGATCTGAGAAATATGGGTCAAAGAATTGTGTCAGCCAAGATATGTACATTTGTAAAATATGCCTTTGCTAATTGGTGTGGTTTGTGATGCTGTGTGCAAACATAAAGAAAAGTTCTTCCTGCATGAGCCCTCAATTCAGCTTAGCATAAGAAACATTTGTCTTTTTAAAATGGAGCAGAAGACGCCTCCACCCCCCAGGTTTTGGATTGTACCCATTTTTGATTGTTTTTACAGCAGCTGTCTTCTTTGTTTCTCGATGAGGAATATCTCTTTTCCTGGATTTTTGTCTTGCAGATAACCTTAGCCTCAGCAAACTGCAAGCATATTTTTGACCAGCTTTAACCTGAAAAAAGGCCCAATTAATAATTGCAAACACCTGTGTGGGGAATCCAAGGTCTTTACTTTATAAGTGAGCCGTAATCACAGCTTATTAATAGTTTCATAGCTTTAAATCCTGCACACAAAGACAAAAGAAAGGCCACTGTTGCAATTCCTGTAACTTTTTTTAAGTATTGCACTAGAAATGTGCTGTAGAGCCTGCAAGATGTTTTACACCCCATAAATCCTGGACATTTGGACAGTGAGCCCACGACTGACTCCTGCAGAGAGCTCAGGAGATTTGTGTGTAGCGTTTCCTCATCCTAGGAGCCAGAAGACATGATAAATTGTCCTGTAAGAACAAACTGAGTCCAGATGCATCAAAAGACTCATGACTATGGTGTGCATACACACACACACACACACACACACACACACACACACACACACACACACACACACACACACACACACATACTGAGATGCAGCTATGTAGGATATACACCATAGAAACAAAGACAGCAGGCAGTCATGCTCAGTGGCTGCGCTCAGTTACTGCTTGGGATGAGATGATTGACACACGTTTGTGTGACTGACTGATAAAAGTTTTTTAACGGTCTTTTGGCATCATTAGCAAAACCAGCCATTTGGTTCATGATAGATGTCTTTTAACACTCTCTTGAATTTGATTGATGAACCCACACCCGGCATGCTTCACTGCTGCTCAGTTGTCCATTTTACTATTAATCTCAATAGCACAGAATTGTTGGGATAGCCACTGTCAGCTGCTTGTCTGTGGCTTCACTAAAATTAACTGAAGAAAATCATGAAGGATTAGGACATTGAATTTTAATGTTGAATAAGAAAAAAAGAGACAGAGGTTTGAGAATGGTCTAGTCAAAGTCTTAAATCCTGTTGAGGTGTTTTGGAATGATGTGAAACAGGCTGCTCACAGTCAAAATCCCTGTCCTGCTGAATTTAAATAAATCTGCAGAAAAAGTGAGTCAACGTTTCGCCACAGAAGTGTGAAAGACTCATTGCTTGATTGCAGTTCTTGCTGCCAAAGGTGGCACAACCAGTTATTAGGTTTAGGGGGTAATTACTTTTTTTCACACAGCCAGGTAGGTTTGGATAGTGATAAATGAAATCACCATTTAAAAACTGCATTTTGTATTTACTGTAGTCACAGGCACAAAGGTATACCGGGGTTGTATGTATGATTGGAGTGATCCTGACATCTGTTAACGCGAGTCTTACGGCACTGCGATGCTGTTATACAAGAAAGAATCACTGTTTAACAATACAAAAATTACAAAAAAAGAAAAAAAAAACTTCTCTATGATATTGTTCTTACTGGATTAAATTGTCAACTACTCTGCCATCATGACAGAATAAGATAATGCAATGTCGTGTTTTGTTTTGTATTTTCAGCGATTTATTTTGTTTGCGCTGGGGAGAGTTTGTTTTCATGTTCGTCTTCAACATACTGTCCGGTTTGTTACTTGAATATAATAAAGAACAAACTTCCAAAAAACATGATAAGTTAGAAGTTCTGTATTTCTGTCTTCTCATGGTTATTATATTTTCTATGTTCATACGCAAGACCCTAAGCTGTAGTGTATGTCCTAAAGAGACATTAAAAGCCTAAATGCCCTAAAGTTGTCATTATTATTTATTTCCCCTGCTGTGCACCTCAAATAAATAAGTAAAATGTCAGCACTAATTAATGAACGTGGAGCACCCTTTTTGTAAAAATACCTGGACCTCTATGTTCTAAACATGAGGTCCAGGTCCAATGTACAATGAAGCACAGCTTCATTGTACATTATTATCAATAACTCAAATTGGAATAAGCTATATATTATATATAATATACTGTGTAGTTGGAAAGTTTTCAGTCTCATACATCCACATATCCTCTTAGATACTACACAGCAAACCACCACATTTCTAAAATGATGTTTGAAGTTGTTACATTAAGGTAAAGCATGGTGTTGCTCCATAAACTGCACAGCAACGTTTGGAGGGAGGGCAGAAGGAGTGAGAGAAAACATACAATAGGTGAGTTGTACACATGTCCGTTAGAGTGTATCATGTGGGCCTGTTCATTGCTCCATCACACCGCTCTGTGTATTTTCCTCTCCTGATGTCTATATAGAGCAAATTCAACACAGTTCTCCCCTTTGGCCCATGCCATGACATCTTATCTGTAGCCATGCTCTGTGAGTCTACTGTGATGCTTGTTCAACTGTATTCTCAAGTTGCCACCAGGGAAACCTTTGGCACCTTTGGGGTAAACCGGATTCTGATTTTAATATGGACCAGCACAATGTAAACATAAATCAACGGTCTGAGTGTCTCTGGATAGTGCTGCATAAAATTGAGGTCACTAGATAGGAGTGTCAAAGTTCTCTTTATGTATCACTGTTTCCATTTTTGCCCTAGAAAACTGAAGACAACGAGTAAAAGGTAAATGTGGTTGGGGGGGTTTGGAAGCAATGCAGTGAGAAGCCATTTATCATACCACATGAAAATGCCAAAATCAGTACTGTGAAGAATTCCTAAAAATCTGTCAAGTTCGCAATCAACAACTGTAAATGTTTTGGAAATTTTTTATTTTAAAATTTCTGTTGATGTCAAAACTGGGACACCTCTACCACTTTACAGCTCTAATCTGATACTGATGTGAATGTGCTGAAACTGCATTCATTTTTATTGAGAAACACTACAGCCTCAAAAATGCTGTATGGACATACAAATGTAACACAAAACGACTTTAGACGAGGCGATGCATTATTTGCTCTCTTTTGCTTCAGCTGTTAAAATTGTTTACCTTGAGTTACTTAAAGGAAAAGTTGTGGTGGAAAAGCTTGTGGGTGTTTGTGTGTGTGTGTGTGTGTGTGTGTTTGCAATGGGCTTCAGTTCCATCCACCACCACACTACAACAACTACAGTGTCACATATGGCCACATAAGGTTTAACCTAGTCTGTGTTTTTGCCAAGATGACAATAATGTGTGTGCGCGTGAGTGTGTGTGTGTGTGTGTGTGTGTGTGTGTGTTTGTGTGTGAATATGCCTCCAAGGAGCACAGTGCAGATGTGTGTAGAGGAGAAAAGAGGGAGAGGAACAGATGTGCTTCACTGGGGGCATCCATTCAGTTTGATCAGACTCGGCTGTGCTGAGGCAAGTGGTCGCTCATGTTAAGCCTCTTAGTGCTGATTCAGATGACACTGGGCAAGAGCTTCTGGCCTGCGTCACACGAGCATGTGTGACACGTGTGTGTGTTTACATCTGTTTAACTGCACATGTATGCACAAAAGCAATTGTGATTTTTAAACAAAGTGTGTTTGTGTGCAAGCCATTCAAAGGGATTAGAAGTATGGTTTAGAACACTGACATCCTCTCATGTGAGTGGGAGGAAGCAGGACACAGACACTTCTGCAGGAAAAATACACCAGATGAATAAATGATCTGACAACAGCCATTGATGGTTAGCTAATATAGATATTCAGGAGATGCAACTTACAGTATGTGGGTTTAGATGGGATGATATAATAATATAAGTCATGTATAATTCAAATGAAGATTGCAAAGCCTTAGAAACTACTTTAGTGATCAATATGAAGCAGCATGAATGACCTGCAATCTGTTAGAATGAAATATTAAGATCACCAAGCCCTGTAGAAATGTATGAAATACACATCAATACTCCACTGAGCAATTATTTTATTTTTTATTTTTTCTGATTATTGCAGCGAAAGAAATCAGCATATCCTCTGATTTTGATATTTTTCATTCGTTGACGTTAACAAACGGAACTGCCAAACAATTATAGACTATTTGTAGACACTCGTACCATCCTGACATCACACAATGATATTAAACATTCACATTGTGTACATACTGTACACCGAGTTACACAATGACATCAGCACAGTGACACGCATTTGAGTGCACACGCACACTCAGATAAGCAAACAGTTTCAGACTGACCATCTGTGCGAGAGAGACGTCAGCGCATTTGTTTGAGGTTGTTCACTTGCCAATTTGCTTCTCTTTGTCAGCTTTCTATTGTTCAAACAGCCACTCTCCAACTGAGCCCCCTTTAGCTCCACTTGTCTGCCTGCTCTGCTCGCCCTCCTTAACAAACCTTTCACTCCTTTATTTATTCCTTTTGCTTCCGCCGGCTGTCGCTGCCAGCAGCAAACTGCTGTTGAGCCCCTCTAACCTGACAGAGCAAGAGGACAAATAACAAGGAGGAAACAACATGTAGCACAGCAAAGGAAAAAAGGAGAATTTATTTCTACTGGTCTGAGTTTTTGTTTCACGCTTTACTTCTTCGCCAGCAAAGCATAAGTCTATAATATTGAATGTAAAGTTGGTCATTATTGGTAGTATCATCAAGTATTTACATACTTATTTACATTAGGTATGTGCAACTCATTGGTAATTTGGATTTATGGCTTTTCCTTAGTGCTGAAACTTGAAAGCTGTCTCCATCAACATGAATCTTGTCTAGACTCGAAGGACAAGTACACATTTCACTGGAGTGTGAGACTCGTTTCCTTCTTATTTTCATGTTGATTGAACGTGTCTGCTTTTCTAGAAAGAATGAGAGATATTTTCTGCCAGTTGAACCTCCAAAATCCATTTTGAACCATTTTTATTCATTTTTTAAGTTAACGAGGTTCACAGATCGTCTGTCACTATTAGTTAGACAGACCTGTGTGACTGCTGAGACCAGATACATACATTGTGTGGTTGTACAAATGGCTTTGTGGGATAATAATGTGAACATATTGCTTCCTATATATAGTACATATCTGTGTAAAGACCTAAAATAGGTACATGATGATGGGAAAGACAGTCACTTGGCAACTGAACATGTTTCATGAATGTTTTATTAATTTCCCTCCCTTCTATCAGATCTGACTAAATCTTGGTGTACTCTCTCCACTTGCTTCCCTGGGATTTCACATTGTAAATCAGCTTGTTATTCACCACAGAAGCCCTCTCTGCTTTAGCCTGTCAAACAGAAGCTTTACCCTGGCTGGCTAGGGGACTCCTTCCCTCTCCCTTGGCAAACAGTGGGTTAGACTGATATCATGTTTCAACCCATTACCAGCAAAGCTGAGCCTCGGGAAGGCAATGAGTGGAGAGCGGTCAGGGACTGGGAAGGAGAAGGCCTTAGGAATGGCCATCCATCACTCCTTGCCCCCTTGGTCTTCTCGCCATGTATTCAGTGAAACTCTCTCCAAAAAGGATGGGATTAAGAAAGAAGCCTGCCACACCCAACTGGGGGTCAGAGCAAGCAGACAAGAATGGAGAGACGTTAAAAGAAAGAGAGGGAGACTAGTGGATTTTTGTGCCATTAGTGCCTGGCACAGCTTAATTTCCACAAGCAATGTGCAAGGAGACAAATGAGTAGAGGATATGGGGTGTTGTTGTAAAAGGAGACAGAGGGAAGATGTACAGAGAGCACATAGAAGAAAGAATAAGAGGAAGAAGAAAAACAGATAACTGAAGAGTAAAAACATGGGCTCCAGTGCCTGGTTGTCACATTTAGTTTCAAGACACGATGTTTTTCCCTCTCTATGTCATAAACTCACAGCCCAAATTTCCATAAATCAATTTGCAAATCTTGTTAAAATATAACTTCTGACACTATCAGCAGATGAACATGTTCTTCAGTTCTGCAGTTCTAATCCAATTGATAAGTGTTGTCTGTACATCTTGTGGTTACAGCACAATCAGGAAGTGAGAGCAACTAATGCAGCATGACATGATGACATGATTTACCCAAAATTTCATTTTAGCCATAAAACTTGAGGCATTGTGAATTATGTTGCTTACTCACTTACTTGAGGGCAAAAATCTTCTTGTTAATCCCAAAAGTTAAAACAGTCTGCAAAAACTGTTATGCTACGTAGACGTTTAGATCCTTATCATGCAATTCATTCTCCAGCGTGTGACAAAGATGATAAGGATGATAAGGAAAAGAAACAGAGACAACGTCTGATGAAGATTTACGTTTTAAATGTGTTGTTTATCTTATTAGACTTATAACTCATATCAAAAGTAACCACTTTTGCATGGCTATAGGAACTAAATATAAATCAAGTACACGTCATGTTTTATGAAAAAACAATGAAATAGCAGACTTTCAAGAGTAGCTTTATGACTCAAAGAAAGGGCTTTCAACTCAGGTTTCTCAAGAGCCACACTGGGTAATGAGAATCACATCAAAAGCCAGACATTTAAATGCTTTGTTAAATTGAAAATGCATGTACCACACAGCCTTCTAATGCACAATCTGTAATTGTGTTCTTATACATATTTCTTCATAACCTTTTTTTCCCCACAGGCCTGAAAATGCCAGCTCAGAGGCCGTGTAGGAAATGTAATATAAACTCAAATAAAATCATCGGCTCCTTGTTTTTTATAGATTTGAATAAAAAAAATCACTCTCAAACACAAGTGTTGAATAATTGTGTGCTGTCATATCTTAAAGACATCACAGTACCATAGTGTCCCGATAGAACAGACTGCTGGCTTACTCGTGTTTCCTAAAGTTTCTAAAAGTAGAATGGGAAGCTGAGCCTTCATCTGTCAGCCCCCTCTCATGTAGAAGATTAAAGAATGAATTAAGATTAAATGTAAATCTTTTCTTTTTGATACATCTTACAGTGAGGCCTGGGTCTCCAGTCACCTCTTTTCACTTCCTGTGTTTTTATATTTTTATATATTACTGCTGCATATCATCAAATTCTGTTCTCTCACTTCCATAGTTTGTGTTCTGTCCTCTTCTCTTTCACTTCACGCCCCCACCAATCATGGCAGACAGATGCTCCTCCCTGAGTCCGGTTCTGCCAAAGGTTTCCTCCTCTTCGAGTAGAGTTTATCCTTCCTATTGTCACTAAGTGCTTGCTCATAGGGGGTCATGTTAGGGGTTCCTGTCTAGTAGTTTAAAACCTCCTGAAACACAGTAATTCATTTTTGTGCACTGTAGTACACATTTAGTTTTTGCTTGTACTTCTCGTACTCTACTTGCCACTCTTCTAAGTCCTGATGTTTCTTAGAGAGGACAACAGTACCTTTAAAATGATATCACATGTGTGGGGGTGTGGCCTTGCCAATTGTCTTTTTTCCCACCTTTTCAAAATGGCTGGCATGCCCACAAGCATATTTTATGGAAGAAAGAAAGGTAAGGATGATATTTACATTTAAAATGTTTTTTTAAAATCAGATTTTGATTAATTTTCAAAAATAAACATCTAAATAATTTGAGGGGTTTTTAAGAATTAAGCTTATTTAGTTTCACAGAGGAAATGACTAGTTTATTATTGTGTAGTCTAGTGCACGTCGGGACTTTGTACTTATATTTATTTAACTTTTTCCTGGTAGACAACTCTTTGACAAAGGCAGAGAGAATTCTTAACAGAATAATTGAGGGTGATTCAAACATAGATTTTTCAGAAGATGAGAGTCATGTGAGCCAGATAGGAGAGGGTGAGAACCCAGGAGGACGAAGATTATCAAGATGCAGTGGCAGATGTAATAGAGAAAGACACAGGGCCACCTGAAATCTGTCGTCCTATCTGGTCCAAAACCAACATGTAGGAGAATCTGGAATTTTTGATTTTGAGTTAAAAATAAAATATGGGTAAAATGCAGAAACATTTTCCACTAAAGTAAAAAAAAAACAAGAGTAGTAATTATAGCTGAATCCATGACACCTGATTGTTTCTACAAGATCACGTCTTTGCTGAAAGTTGTCAATGATCTCAATGTACCAAAAGAACTCACAGTATCTGGAGTTCAAGCTCCTCTTGGCTGAGAAACCAGGGGCAAACATGTGATCAAGACCTGAATAATACCAAAAATGAAGAGTTCTCTCCAAAAATCAAGAAAAGGAAGCCCCAACCAGATGAGACTGTAACAAAATATGGTTCACTCCACTTGCCTGAAATGGTTAACAGTCCAAGGCATTTCCTTTGTAGAATGGTTGGGTGCAACAGTAAAACATATGTGAGATGTGGGAAGTGCCAAATGTTGCTTTGTGTCTCCAAATAATAAAATCACATTACTTCCTCAGATATCATAAATGAATTGACTTTTGTGAAATAGAAAGCCCAGTGCAATCACTTGTTCCTGAACCAATGGCTTACAGCTAATGAAGTGTCAGTGACTTCTAAGTTGACCCATGATCTACATTTTTATGATATTGTTATATAAATAAGTTTTAATATCCTGCTTACAAAAAAATCAGTGGAGCATTTAATTTTCTTAAATAGCTCTTGAATTTTGTTAGTTTCACATTCGTGATCAGTGAACTCCCCTTGTGCACTGTAGTGCACATGTAAAATTTAAATAAAATTAGTTAAAAATAATTTTGTTTTTGTAATGTGTTTTTTACCATCCCAACACTTGATTTATCTGAAAAAAATCAAAATCAAAATACTTTTTTTTTCCCTGGGTCTCGGTCTTGACAGTACAGTGTAAAGTACCTTGAGGTCACTGCTGTTGGTGCTATATGAATATTGAATTTTGAGATATTTGTGGGTCTTTTTGAGTGGGATAATGGTGCCCTGATTAGGAAGAAGGTACTGGTTTAAATCCATTCTGTGTGGAGTCTGCATGTTCTTCATGTGTCTGTGTGAGTTCTCCCCAGGTACTCAGGCTTCCTCCCACAGTGCAAAGACATGCAGGGGGTCAGGTTTGTGCTTCTAAACTGGCTGTAGGTGTGACAGTGAGTGTGAATGGCTGCCTGTCTGTATGCATTAGCCCTGTGATAGATGATGACCTGTCCTGGGTATATGACAGTGGGGATAGTCAGTTCCTCTTGTACCTTCCCATTGTAGTGTGTATTTCAGTGGTTTTTTTCTGTAACGCTACCGATCTCCGAACTGTATCCCCATGTGATGTCTGTGTTGTGTGTGTAAGGTCGGGGGGGTCCTATTTCACTGCGGGGCAACCTGCACGTGGCGAATAAAGCCTTGCTAGATTGTTTGATTGATTGATTGAGATGAAATACGCTGAAAAGCCTGAGAATGATACTAGTTCAAATATATGGCAAAACCTGCAGAAGTGACAACACCTGAACAAACAGAACTGTTAGCGGTGACAAGAACACACAGCGGATCATTAACAAGATACGCTGAGGGAAAATCACTTAAAAAGTACTCCATGAGCACCCTTCACTCCCAAATTTAAAGCCAGCTAGCATGCCTGTTTTTGTAATTACATCCTAATTCCTCCAGGCAAGTTGACAATTTCGTCTTGTAAACAGGTTGTACATACTGTAGTGTTTTAGACAGTGCGAGTCCTTTGCTAAATTGCTTCTGACATAACTTGAAGGGATTTGTCGAGGTTGTTAATTGGCCCTGCTCAATCAGAGCCTCAATGAAACACAACCAGTATAGACAATGACTTTGGAAATGAACAGCATTTATCTCCTCCAGGTGTGAAGCTAAGCTTTCATTATGACTGGCAAAAGAAAGAAACCTTTGCCAGGAAAAGATGCTTGTGCATACAACGAACACACCTGGGTGAAAAAAGGCATGCCTACAAAATTCTATATCAAGATTTATAATTTCAGTTTCAAAATTAGCAGCTGGCTCTGGGACAACAAGCATACGTAAGACACTGAGGGATTTTTGTATAAAAAACTGAGTAAGGAAGACATGAAGCCAAGTTTATATTTAATTCATCTCGCACCTTTATAAAAGACTCAGCTTCAATAAACCTTTCTGCCTGCCTGTCACAACCATGACTTTACCAGCACTCATTGTTGTAATCCGTCTAGGGCTTAAAGAAAGAGCACTCTCACGAAGGGCCGCTCTTTTCCACAAGTGGTACACTGAAGTAAGAACCTCTACAGCAATGGCTATTTTGCAATTTTCACGCTTCGGAATCATGACATTTACTGCTATTTGGCAAAAATGATGGAGAGAAAGTTTTGTTTTTGGCCCAATTAAATTGCAAGAGCAAAAAATACACAACCAATAGTTGCCAACGCATCCTTCAGGAATCAAAGACAAACATTAGCTGCCTTAGATAAGACACTTCCAAATGCCCTGCAAGCTGTACCCCAAAACTCAATGAGAGACAGAGAGCAAATGTTAGCTAAGTTGGATCCTCCTAATAAAATGCACCACACAGAAGGACACCTGTCTTCTTATCTTTCTCATTAAACTTTCATACAGAAACCTCCATAAATCAAAGTGACCTCATTGTTTATTAATGCAGGACCACAGGGCTTTAAATTTGCCACATTTCTTTTGCTGCATTGTCACAAAGGGAGCAATAACTGCCACAACTGGCCCAGACATAGCATGCAAGTCATACATCAACACAGCTGTTGCTCCAAATCTTCAGAGTGATTCACTCTGGTGCCAAGTAGGATGTAGTGGAATGCGGGGAGGAGGAGGAGGGTGGGGGGATGCGGGTCTAGCAAATTAAAGCTTTAGCAAGAAAGAGAGAGAATGAGCGTGTGAGAGAGAGAAAAAAATACGTAAAGGTTAATGTGTGTTTGGATGTTGGTTGCTGGAGGGTATTTGGTACTCTAATGAGTGTGAGAGTAAGTCCCAAACAGCAGGATGGCATTTGCCCTTTTTACTAATAGCAAAGGAGAGAAGAAGGAAAGTCTTAACTAAAAAAACAAAGCTTGTCCTTTCTTTTGCACTGCTATTTTAATGACATTCATATGGATGTATATGTGTTCAGTGATCAGTATTCATTCCCTGGAGACCAAGGTTTTTTTTTTCCTCTCAACTGAAACATATCTCAGTCACCAATTGTATAGTATAGCTTGATTGATGTTATTGATGTTGGTAGTTAGCCACACACGCTATAGTTAAGCAGATATGAAAGAGCTGATAGTTCTCAGCTAATGCAAAATCTCTAATTGAAGCATCACAAGAAAATGTCCTTCATCTCCAGGTTGATGTTAGGTCACCATTGAAAGGCTCAGGACTAATTCTTTACATTTCTGTTGTGGTTCAGTTATACAGTCACATAGGTTTTGTGTGCTAGTTGTTGTTTCATCTTCCAAACATTTCTTTTTAGTATTAAAGTAGAACCACACTTTATATGATTATATGGTCTTTCATTCTATCATTCTATCATTTTCTATATTCGTAATTTAGTCTTACATTTTATCATAAATGGTTGTACAAAGTATTAAGATAATGCATCATTACATGTGAATCTATCTCCACGTTTTTATAACAGCAGTACATCTGCATTCAATTTGCCTGTTTGCATTAGGATGGAAGGCAATTAAAACCATTACTGCAAACAGGAACCATCAGATTTATGTGACTCTGAGTGTTGCATTTGTGCCAATAAGCCTGCTGTTTCAAATTGCATGTGTAGCTATGATGAAAAGCTAAATACCCATCCGAGGAAGTAAAAAGGATAAGAAATTACACTGTGCATTTGACATTTTAATAGAATTTATACAACTGACAGCAATTACTAGAATTATTTTAGCTGCATGTGTAGCTATTGCATGAGGATAACATGTATGCCCTTAATGCATTATCTACAGGTTGGAGCAAGCAAACAGAATTCCCATCCCCATCCCTAAAAAAGCTAACACTACTTAAAGTGTCAAAGGAAAGAAAAATGCAATAGTTTGCAAATACTTTAAGCCTGATCTTACATATCAAAAATGTTTCAAATGTTGCAAATGTATGTAAGTATTTATATATGGAATATGTATATATATTTAAGCTCAGGTCCTCTACCAGAGGCCTGGGAGCTTGAGGATTCTGAACAGTATCTTTGCTGTTCCTAGGGCTGCACTTTCCTGAACAGCGATCTCTGATGTTTGCTTGGGATCTGCTGGAGCTACTCGCCCAGTTTGTGGATCACTGGCCTGAATGCTCTAATTACTACTGGGGCCACTTTTGCCTTCACTCTCCACCCTCTTCACAAGCTCCTCTCTCAGCCCTTGGTACTTCTGCAGCTTCTTATGTTTCTTCTTCCTTATCTTGCTGTTATTTGGTATCACTACATCTATCACTATGGCTGTCTTCCTCTGCTCATCCATCACTACTATGTCTGGTTGGTTAGCCATCACCAGTTTGTCTGTCTGTATCTGGAAGTCCCACAGGACCTTAGCTTGGTCATGCTCAACAACCATAGTGGGCGTGTTCTTTTTGACCTCTGGCCCTCCAGGCCATACTTGGTGCAGATGTTCCAGTATGCTATGCCAGCCAAAATATGTTCCCATTGTTGTCTGATGTAGAGTACTAAAATTAGTATAGAAACATAGACATTATCTTGGAATATAATTAACAAGTGGTCAATTAGGCACGGACTCTAAAAAAGAGATACCGTAATTGTTTGTATTGAAGTTAGTGTTAGTGAGGGCACGGTGGACTCTACATCGACTGTCCCAAAAAGTTGATTCAGTTCATCTGGACGTAGCGTTTTCAGTGGGAGAAACGTTTCGTCACTCATCCAAATGACTTCATCAGTTTCTGCTGAGTGCAGGTAGACATCGACTGTCTATGTCAATGCTACAGTAAAAGTTGGTGCTAAATGGTAAGCAAACTAAGTTTACTGATATCCCTGCAGCACAATAAACAAAAATGACCAGCGTGATGTTATGTTACATAAAGATGTCTGAGTTTTTGTAATGTTTTCATCTACATTTACACAACATCCAAATATTCTGTAATAGAAAATAAATATCTGATGGACTCAGGCACACGCAAAACACATTATTTTGTCTTCAGTAACCCAATAAGGAAGTATTTGATCAATGATGCTCGAATTTGAGTTTGTTTTTTCTTAAAAAATTCACAAGATAGCACACAACTACGAAGCCAAATTCCATGAAATGCGATGGAATTTAGAATCTGTGGAATTTGGTAATGAATTTCACAAAGGAGTAACTGCAGCGTCCAATAGACTTTTGTTAAAAATTGCAAGAAAAAAAGAAAAAAAAAAGGGCACTGACCTCTCTGAAGTGTTACACTGTGTTATAAAGGAGCCATATTCTCAAGTCAACATGTGTGGACTGCTTGCTTGTTATTTTAAATAAGAAACAAGAACTAGGCCTAAATATATAAGAGAAAAAAATGTAGTATGTAGGTAAGGCAGATTAAGGTCGCTGACGGGGTAGTGAAGATTCGTTCGTGACTGAAAGCAAACATCTGTAACATTTTGTAACTTCACATGATGAAACTGAGTACTAAGAGCGAGAAATAGAAGTGCAAGAGAAAGAGAGAGAGAGAGAGAGAGAGAGAGGCAGACAGAACAAGGTCAGTAGTGAAATCACATTAATCCCATTGAAGCCCTGCTCAGGAAGTTAATAGTCTCTCTGTGCAGTCAGTGTGGTGCTTTTGAAAGAGATGTGATAGGAAGTTTAGATGTTTGTTAGACCATGATGTTCAGATTATCGTTAACATACTGGATGAGATTTAATAAGGGCTCACAAGTAAACACAGGCAAAGCCACGCATATAGAATTCAAATCTGATTATTATGAGACCCAGTGAAAAATAGTTCTTAGGTTTCTATGCAAATGTCATCTACGCGTCCAGTGTCCTTATCCAGGTCTATGTGACTGGGACAACAATCATGTCAGATACATGATCAGACCCAGACCTCTCTCTCTCCGGCCACATCATTCAGTTCTTCTAAAGGAAATCAAGGGAGTCCCAAGCGCACTGAGAGGTCTAATCTCTTAAGTATGTCCTGGGTCTGCCCTGGGGCCTCCTACTGGTGGCTTATGCCCAGAACACCTCACCTATGAGGAGCCCAGGAGGCATCCTGGTCAGATGCCTGAACCACCTCAACCGGCTTCTTTTAATGTGGAGGAGTAGACTTTTACTACTCAGAGCCCCTCCCACACTCCTCATCCCATCTCTACAGCTGAAGCCACCCACCATTTGGAGGAAGCTTGTATCCATGGATTTCTTTATTTCAGTAGCCATGCAGAGCTCTTGATCACAGGTTAGTGTAGCATCGTGATCAGCTGGAAAATCAACAGCTCTTGTTTCACTGTAACAGAACGGTTTAACCAAATATGAAATTTTACCTCATAAAGTTTCACCAATCCAAACATAAATCAGTGCATCAGTGTTTCAGAGCATCAACTGCCTTTGGGAAAATAAACTGAAGTGAAAGATTACATAATTTGGCAAGCTCCACTAATTCTGACATATCATGACAGCTCACTGCTGCTCACCTAATGTGGATTTGTGCACACTTTGCTCTCCAGTAAATGGCCGCTTTGTAAGCCATATAGAAAAAGAAATGAGTGAAAGTGGAATGTGTTATAAACAAGTTTTGATAATAAATACATTTCAGAAAAACAATTTTTATGAAACACAAGCTTTTTTGAGATATTTCACAAGTTTAAAGCATTTAAAGAATCTACACTAAGGCTTGT
>NW_005187512.1:1342334-1360359 GCF_000239375.1 Pundamilia nyererei | reverse complement strand
CCCCCCCCCCTCCAGTATCACAACTCTTTCATTAAGACATGGGAGGAGATGATGGATTATAATCAATTTTTCCATTAATATTTAAAGGATAGTTTCTCAGCACGTCTAATGGTGTTTAACGGTGTAATATTAAGGAATAAATAGACAAACATGATTATATATTAAGGACTATAGAACAAAATTAATTGTTGGCACCCTTGTCGGGTTAGGGTAGGGAAGGGAAAAAAAAAAGAATCTCTATTAGTGATGCTCAACAGGGCAAAGCAAACACATTAGACACCACTGGCTTTTTGTTTTCATTTATTCCTGTTGATGAATGATCTCATTCTAAACATCTATCTCATCTCATTCTCACCATCATTATATCCAAGCCTAATAGCACAGTAGACCCAGGGTTAACCCTTAAATTACCCGGATATGACATCATCCTGTTTAACCAACCCAATATCATGGCGAAGCGTGAAATAGCCATGTTGGACCACTGTGTGGATGCCACACTTTGGAAAGGTGAAGCAGATGTTGCCGTACCAACAGGGGGGGAGATAATATACTTAAAGCCAAGAAGTCGCTAGTGACCAAAGAAGGTATGAAGTGCATTCTCCCTTTATGCTTGAAATGATTAAGCTAGGTGGCTAATGTGTATTTACATGTAAATGTGCTAGTAAAACCGCTTTAAACCCTGTCCCGTGTTTATGTTCAGCTGGGGCAGCTTGCTGCAACTTCTGCATGCTTGTCCATTTCGTGCTTTGGAGAGGCAACGCATGACATACACACAGTGGACTGGTGTGTCATTGGTTTACCAGTACAGGGGTTTGGCTTCTTTCCTCTTTGTGTTTTGGTAGTTTGTAGTCCCTTCTTGTCAGATACTTTCAACCAGTTTGCCATAGTCATCATATACTTCTGCTCAAGCATAGCCACAGAGAATATTCTCGGTATGGAGTTTCTGTAAAAAAGAAAGTCTATTGTGTCACACTGTAAGAAGGTGATATATTTATTATTCATGTTGTGGTGTCCGTGCTGAATTTAAAAAAGGTATATGTACACGTTTTCTCTATTTATGTTCAAACAGATCATAAATCTACTACAGGGGAGCAGAGTGGTGCTCTACTGAGGTCAGCTACGAAATGTCAAAGGCAACGCTAACGGGACTGAGACAGAAACAAGGCCAAACTGTCATCGATGTAGGTCATTCATGGTTTAGTTGACCGTCCCTCTTTTACACGTTTAAGAGACTGAGAGAGAAGGGTAACTGAGGACAAACAGAAAACAATAAACAGGAAAAACGCACAAAATAAATAACAGATCAATAACATAGATTTTATTATTGATAAGTGGATTATTAATTATCATATAATATTTTTTTTTTTTTTTAAAGATGTTCTTGTGTTTCCATGTGTTCTGTAACTGGATTTTGCCTTTGTATCGACTCTTACCAAAACAGAAGGAAAACAACTTTAACTTATGTTAAAGTACTTAGTACAGGTGGGAATTTGTACGGTTAAAATGTTGCAGATTTTATAGTCACACACCTTTATTTGCATCTCCATATGAGGGTATATTGACTTCTCTTACATATTTCAAAGTACTATTGAGTTATGAGTACTAAGTGAGTTATAATAATTAAAGAAAACAATGCAAAAGGCATGGATGTAATTTTAAGTACTCGGGTTAATAGGTCCATACATAATATTGTCTTTTTTTTCTGACTCACGAATGTAAACGCTACGAACAACCAGAATGTTTTTCCAAGACGTTGCAGGTGTTGAACATTTTCAACAGAGAAACTTACATGCACTGAAAAGCTAAATCACTTCTGAGTGTCCTCAACTGGCAACACAATAGCAAATCAGGAATTTAAATTAGAATTTGTAAAACAGCGCAGAATAGTAATGACACAGGTGTTGTCCAGCATGATAACCAAGAAAAGATCAACTATTTTCAATCAGTCATGGCAAATAAACAATTTCTGTACAAAGAAAAAGATGACAAAAGGCTCTACAGCAGCTCCAAATAAGAATTCTGCTCCTTTTGCTTTACTTAACATCCTCTCTAACCCAACAAGTAGTTCACAGCCTGATTAGGATGAGTGAATTGTGCTGAGATAATTATCATCTGATCTAATTGGAGCTGAGCTGATGCTTCACATGTGGTTCATTATCTGAAGTGAGAAGTTGACTCCGTGTCCCTGCTGCCTGTCCATCTTTCTCTGTGCTCCTCTCAGGGCACATGGCCACGAGTGCGATGCCCTAGCTGTCTTCATGTGGGAGGTGGTGTGTAGATGTGTGTGTCCACAACTGGTTTGCATGTGCTGCAGAAAGTGTGTGTTTGTGATTTGCGAAACAGAGAGAACAAAGAGCGAGAGAGAGAGAGAGTGCTGCCGCTGGACATCAGTCACCGCTGACATGTGGCGGATGGAGTGTTGACAGCTCATGACTCTGATGTGTTCATCTCTGCAGGAATCAAGCACATCTAAACCACAGGCCACGTTTGACTTATTGTGTAATAGAAACAATTTAAGCAATTTTTATACAGCAAAAGATTCAAAACGTAAAGAGCGATGACTGAAAGTCCACTGTCCAGCTAATCACTGAAAAATTTCATCACTAAAGCCGTTTTATTCATAGTTCACTATCATAACATAATTTTTTATATGTAGGAAAAGAGAGTATTCATGGCACAAACTGTTTGTGCTGTGTTGTATCACACATGCCCACTGCTCCATAAATGCATGTCCCATAAAGACACAGGAAACTGTGAAGGTAGGGCAGCCAGGATGTGGTGTAATTTCTATTTGTCCGTTTCAGTTTGCCTTTACCGAGATAATACTGTGATGGCATGTATCTCAGCAACATCAGTGGGCATTATAATCAAACTGGATGATTGCTCAGTGCACAGTTTACTTCAATTGAATAACTGTTGTCAGTATTGGGGCACCACAGCCTGCCAGAATGAAACTGGTGTTGACAAAAAGCATGAAGATGAATAATTAGCTGATCGGAGAATATTTCCTATCATAGATAGTTCATAAAGTTATTGCTGAACTCTAACCATGCCAGATCATTTTTGTAGTTGTTTAATTAGTTTAATCAACATTAAGAGGACTTACTGATTAATCAACCATTCTCTTAGTTTTCATAGTTTGCACAAAACTGTTTATCCTGCTTCCTCAGTCTTAGCATGTTTAACTGCTCTGAGCAGCGTTTATGTGAGACAAGAAGATCTTATGTTTTTGCCTCATCAGTATGGGTTTTGCAAGTTTCCTGAACTTCATTTGGGAGCCCAAATTGCCTCCAGTGTCAATTTAAGTGTGAATGAGATGTTTTGCGTGTGTATGCATTAGCTTTGTGATAGCCTGGAAAGCTGCCTGGGGTCTACTTTGGCTCGCAGAGACTGCGTGCTGCTATATGCATCAGCCCCCTCCAAAATGTATGGATTGATGGACTATTTTGGTCTACATCTCAGCCTGCTCCTAATGTTTCCTTTTGTTAACACATTCTTGCACTCTTTCAAACCGCATCTCCCTCAGTGCTTCATCTTCATTTAGCTGACGTATTAAGCCTACTTTACCTTACCTACTTTAGCAACAGCCTGTGCATGATGTGCGTGTGCGTGTGTGTGTGTGTGTGAGAGAGAGTGAGAGAGAGAGAGAGAGAGAGAGAGAGAGAGAAAGAGAGAGAGAGAGAGGGAGAGAGAGAGAGAGACTACATATATATCAGCTGTGAGGACTTTGCTTATTTTACCTGGGCAGCAATATCTAACCACTTTAAAAACTGACTGTTCAATAATGGGTAAGTGTGTGAGTAATACCTCAGCACTGTAGAAGCAGCACTTCTCTATGGAAACATACTCAGCATCAGCTGTGTATTTGTTTGCAAACAAAAAAAACTGGCAGTGATGATCTTAAAAATCAAAAAATACTACTAAAGATGTCAAATTAACAACAACTATATTTATGAACTTGAATTCCCATAAAAAATAAAATAAATAATAATAATAATAATAATAATATTGTGCAGCAAGTGTAAACTCTGCTATAGAGCAGCAATGTGTTACATTTTGGCGGCTGGGGAATTGTCTGGTCTCTGAGCAGTGATTCAGCTGAGTTTTTTTCCAGCATGAATGACCATCTGGTATTACACAAAATGCCCTGTTCTGACAGCATTAGTTTCAGTGGGGTAGATGAGGTCACAGTTGTGTCACAGTTGCATCAATGATATCAGCCTGAATTAGCCATCTCTGGCTTTCACACAACAACTCTGTACGGTTTCAAATGATTTATTATGCTCTAAGTCTAACACTTATGGCTGTTATTAGATAATAGGTGCTTTTATTAATCACTGCAATTATCGTATTTTATTACAGATATAATGATTTCTATAAGATGTGTCAAAGCTCAGGCCCAGAAAACAGGTCCAAAAGGGTTTAACTGCAAACAGACTTTGTTAGATATCCCAACTAGCTAGTTACTGTGACAAGCAGCAGACATTAAACTCTTAGGTTGCTAACACTGCAGCAAGCTACTTAGTTTGTAACTAGCAAACTGACTGCACTTACCACCTTGCAAACAGCTGACACTGCTAGCCCCCAGAGCCCATTACGATAAACAACATCAGAATCTCGGCATCTATAACTGGCCACCAAATCAAGTCCAGCTGGGTGTAATGTAAATGTAAATGAACTGAGTGGGCAGAGAGGAGAAAATAGAGGGGGAATGAAGGGAGAGTGCACGGTTGCAATGGACCAAGGCTCTTTTCCTTTCCCCCTCATCTTATCAATATGGAAAGGTTTTCTTTGTAATTCTGTTTGCGCATCCTCAGTGGATACCTTGGATCAAATTATTATGATTATTATTTATTAATTTAATAAATAAATTTTCCACATATTTTTCTGTTGCCATTCATTGCTTTCTTGCCTTTGGCTTTTAAACCATGCTCAGTCACATCAGCCTTATTGTACAATATATAGTTTGTTTGTTTTTTTCTTATCTGTTCCAAAATTCTGAGTCAGACAGCCGAAGGAGAGAAAGCAAGGGAGTCCATCTGTCATAAATAGGCCTGTGTCTTCGAAATCATACAGACAACCCACCAGTTCACCTGGCTTGTCACAGAAAGTTGGTCTGACCTCATAAGTGTCCCGAGGACAGACAGAAAAACAGGAGACATGAGAACAGGAGACACTAGGCATAGAAGTACGAAGAAGATTTTTGCATATATGCACAAACACACAAATAGATATATATGAGGTACAACACAAACTGTTTGACAGCATTATAGACTAAAAGAGACAGCCACAGTGGTAGAATACTGAATCTCCTGTTTAGACATACACACAAACACATGCTCTTTGTCAGGCTACAAAACAGAAATGATGTGACCATCTGCTTGAAGAGCTGAGAGGAACCCTGTCTCTCATATGATGGCAGCTCCGCTCTGAACTTGTCCCATACAACCTCAACATCACATAGGATACCTCTTGCATATCTTTATATACTGAGCAAACTTAAATAGCAGACCCTCAAGACCTGTTATAGATATGCAGAAGAGAGTAAATAAACAAGGCTGCTGAAACTGGCTGCTTGCTGAAAGGAACCATGATTTTTTCCCCCCCTCAGACCTAACCAAATAGCTGGTTGTCTATAGCTAAACCAGAATGTGACTGAAAAAAATATCTCAAAACAATGAAACACAAAAGTATAGAAATGATGGACCTATGTGGGATTCAATTTCCTGTGATTTGTGTGGTCACACCACTGCAGCCTCCCTATTCTAGTTTTATACTTACACATAGTTAGACAATCTGAATATCAAAAGTGGATTTAAAATGGTCGACAGTGTGTTAAAATGTGCTGACACAGGGCTCTGATGACTGGCTTACAATATGATATGGTTACGATATGGTTACAATTTATGTTGCCAAAAATACCAATAGTGCCATGATACAGCAATTCTGTATCGCTATATACGATCCATATCTACAATATATTAAAGCACAATATCCATGAAATTGAAGAAGAAAAAATACAATATTAAAGAAAACAGAGGGCACTCATAAAGTCATAAATGCAGTAAGTCAAACTGTGGGTAGAATGTATTTAGAGCACTTGCAATAAATAAACACTTAATCATAATTGATGGCAGTGCTTTGATGATTGTATTGAAGGAAGAAACAATGAAGCATATACCACATTACTGTGTCCCACCCATAGTCCTGACCAAGAATGAATGTGTGACAAGCTGGTAGTGAAAATGAGTTTGTGTGTGTGTGTGTGTGTGTGTGTGTGTGTGTGTGTGTGTGTGTGTGTGTGTGTGTGTGTGTGTGTGTGTGTGTGTGTGTGTGACTGAAGTGTGTTTTTCACAAAGGTGAAAGTGACCTTCTGGATAGCTTCCTGTTGCCTTCAGCATGGTAACATAATGACTAATGCCTGCTTAACAGCTCTGATTTCCTGGAAAATAGCCTCCTACATCTTTAGAGTCTTATTGAAGACAATTGCAGTTACTTTGCATAATAAGATACGGTACAATGGCAGAATCCCCAGAATAAACAAACACAAGACAGAAATCATTTTTCACTGAGCTGAACATGCTAAATCCTCCCTAGCTGTTATGCTTCCCAAATAAAAACATTTTCTACTGACACTAAAGTCACTGTTTCAACTGTCTGCCTCCGTGGTTCTTTGTTCTATTTCCTCCAGTGCTGTCAGTTCCAAGGCCTCCACCAGAAAAGCCAGTCCACGCAGCCTCACAGAGAGAAGCTGGCAACAATCTTTGAAGCTAAAAATAACCACAGCAAAATGCAGTGAGCACAGGATAATCAGACCCACACCCATACGCAGGCCCGTTTGCTCACAGGGCTGCCTGCTAAACTGCTGAGTGGCAAAAGACTAGGATACAATCACGATGGGATCAATAACCTGCATAGGCTGCTTAGGCTAAGGTTGCTCATATAATGGAGACACCTAGATTTAGAAAATATATCATTACCAATAACTAAACAACAAGCTGGAACCACTTAGGTAATGCTAATGTGTAAAATGATTGTCAGGAAAATTGGCTTATTAGATTACAATGAGGGCATCTTTATTTAGACCTTAAATGAAAGATAACGTATGCAGCAGCAGTGCTAAATGTAAAAAGGAATTAGATTTAACATTATAGTTCATAAGATCATGTATTTGTAAAATCTCATTTGAACCACCTTGGTTACTTTTTTAGAATGTTTATTGTTAAACAGTTTAATTGAAGTTTAATTTGATGCAATATTACATTTCTTCACAATATGCAATGAAATGTTGATGATTGATAAAAAACAAGATTATCTTTGTCTAGTTTGTATTACACATTATTGTATGTCAGAATAGATAATACATGTCGACATTTCAATTAAACAGCACGAAAGCAAGACAATTGCTTCTTTGCTGAATAAGCTGTAAGTTTTTCATGGGCCCAGCCCACATACTCAACTCTGCTGCTCAACTTACAAATGCATTTTCCTTGCAAATGTAGCATCATCTAAAGGCTAATAAAAAGGCTTTCCAACAGTATAAGATTTACTGCCAAGAAGTAATGTTACAGCATAAAAAATAATCAACCAAACACAATTTTTCTTACTTTTTGTGTCACGTTTTTTATTCTCTCTCGCTCTTTGAACAAGGGATGCTCTCTTTTCATGTATTTTACTTTGCAATACCTGCGTTCCATCTTTACTGGAAATGCTAACTTTGAGTTTTACCTTGCATATAACCACTCATAGTGCAACTCCACTGAGTAAAGTCAACATCAGCTGCAGGAGTGGCAGCAAAATGATTCAGTCAAGCTGACCTTGAGAGACATGCAGTGAGTGACACGAGGAGAGAGGGGGGCAGAGAGAGATAGCAGTGTAAAGAAAATTCAATCAGCGGCTTAGTCAATGAAAGAAATCATGTCGGACTAGAACTGGTTCTGGGCTGAACTGCTGGGCCCTCTGCTAGCCCTTTGTATGTTAAGGTGAAATAATTTCTATCTCAGCATTTTATCTTTGCTAATGGCATTGTTTACCACCAGGTGCCAGCAGCATAATGAGCAGAATGTAAGGTGAACGAGTTTTGTTTATTCACAAATATATATTTTTTGAAGTTAATGTCTACATATGGACAATTTTCCTTCGTGGTATAGTCCTTCCTGGTTTTTGACAGGCTGCTTGAACACCAAATGATACTGAACACATGAATATGGGAGCTAAATGAGACTGAAACAGTGTAAATTAGTTCTGGAAATTCTGCATTTATATATGAACATTCATGTTTCTCTTGTCCTTACAAAGCATTTACCAGTTTCATATGTTTTCAGTGTTGCAGGATCTGCTATTTTGAACAGTTAATAGTTAATAGCATGTTTGGAGTTTGGGGCCAACAGCTGAAACATTTACTTGTTAAGATGTCAAATGTGAATCTACACGAATCCTGGCAACCAGAAGTCAAACGTAACTTTCTGATTATCTGATCCTCCGACAAATGGAGAGTTAAGTGAAAATTGATAGAAAATTGATAGAGTGGTAGAACAGTGCCTGCCCAAAACCAGACATTCTGTTTAAGTCTGGATTCAGACCACACTGTTTAAAACTACAAAATAGGCCATTGATAGGCTGTACGGTGTCAGGATACCCTGCTAGGTTACATCTTCATTTGCTGCCTTTTTTCCATGTTTGATTTGCCGTCTGGTACTTAAAGCTGCTTGCTTTCAATTGGTCATTGTTTACATTTTTACAGCCAAGTTACGTCTTGGTTTCATACAATTATTACTTTTGTTTTATTATGTCCACTGATTCTGCAGGTCAACTAGGTATTTGAGTTCCCCTCCCCCTGAGCTGTGTGTCCCAGTCTAAACTCCCCGAAAATAAGTACAGCAAAACATGCGAAAAAAAGAGCTCTTGGCTATAGTTGAACTCATAACAGTCTAATATTTATTTGCTTACTTTTTTTAAATGGTTTGCTGCTGTAGGCCAGCTGACAGATTTAATAAGAGGGAGAGGCGAAGGTGCAGCTTGGGGGAAAAGGGGGGGCTGTAGATTATTTACCTCCATGGAAAACTCTCATATTTAACAACCCAGAAAAATCAATACAGTCCTTGTGTTCTGTCCAACCTAATATATATAATAAAAATGCTATTGCTAATGCTAATTTTTTTAAAGCGATTCCAGTTTGTGATATTGATGATTCTGTTTTCCACGAGCACTCTGAATGACCACACATTAGAAAACACCTTAGAAAGTGGAAACACTGGAGCACTTAGCTAGCAGGTGGCAGCTTCCTCTGGAGAACCCGACCAGAAAAGGAATTTACTTCTCCTACATCTCATCTGCTGTTACCTTCAACACCATGGGCTCCAATAAAATAGTGTAAGCCTCATCTAATCAAGGCAGCTTAAACCTGAATGAATTATTAAAAGCTCCTCAGAAGTTAGCGGCAGCACTTTATCATCATCTGGACCCTGCTGATAGATGTACTCGTAAGGGATGGCGAACAGGAAAAAGGCAGATGGAGACTTTCAACCTTGGCAAACATTTCTGAAAAATTCTTAAACCTTTAAGTCTTATTTTCCTCACCACCGAAAGCAATTTCGCCCATTGCAAAAAGTGAAAGAACCCTAAACACCTGCATTCACTGAAGTGGGGAATTACTCAATATGGGATGATTCGTGAAAGGGCCATTTTCAATTATTTACACTTTCCACTACATATTGAACATGTTTCTCTTTCGCATCATTGAAATTTCATCACTCTTCTCCCTGCAAGACATTTCATCACAATGAATCAAAGGCATGTTAAGCTTTGTTTGCACAGCATCTCGAGCAAATTAAAACTCTGAATAGATGAGATGACAGGTTTTCAGGTGATCGGTTAGTGGTCAAGCATCGCAGCCTGCATCAGCAAAAAACTTCAAGGTGCTTTGATCAGTGTTTGGTTATATCCATCCCACTCAAGGTGGATCACAAGGAAAACACACACACACACATAGCTACATTTGTGTGTATCAAAGCAGTCAGTAAGATAGGGGTATGTCACGTTACATGGAAGATACATTAATATTAATGCTATGGATTGCCATAGAATGCATAAGCTATGGCATCATCGATGGATTAAATTCAATATTAGGTGACAAATTCCAATACTAAATTTGCAGCTTATCAACTTAACAACAGATGGCTGAGACTTTCTGGGCCCATGGGAGTCTGGGGCTCAGTGCAGTTGCCCGCCCACTGATTACAAATAGTATGGGATCTTTTTTCCCCTCTCTCTCTCTTTTGCTTAGACCTCAGATAACCCAGTAAAGTAACAACCTCAACCGTTTGGCAGAATTCTTGAGAAAATATAACACATTTCTTACAGGGCACAAGAGAATATTGGATAGCACATTTCATCAACCATAAGCTGTAATTTTGTGCAGAAAAGTCATTTCTTTGCAAAGGAGGCAATCAGACTTCTAGAACGGTGCTTATTTCCGTTATTATTCACACAAGTGGTCGCAGCTAGTTCAAATGCATTAAATATATATAGCTGTATTTAGTCATAGGCTGCTGTGGCACAGGCATCAATGAATACAGTGCACACATAGAGTACATAGAAAAACCCCATTTGGAACTTGTTCCTAAGCAGCTTCCAGACAGCTAATCCAAATGTAAAGATCGCGAACTGTACAATCTGGTTTAAAAAGGAAAATCTGGTTTAAAACTGAAAAGCTCTCCCTCTGAGATGATTAGTGTAATGCAAACATGTACAGTGATGCCGCTGGCGTTGGCCAGAGGTGACGAAAGCTGAAGTAAATTTTCTGATTAATTTACTGTTGAGATCTCGTCATCAGATTAAATGGGAGATGAAATGAGTGACTGAACAGATACATTTAGAAAGAAATATATGAATGGAATACTTTCAAAATTGATCATTTAATTTATATTTTGTTTCTTTTAGGAAACAACGACTTTGAAATCCAAACAATAATAGCACTAACTCTTCTGTCTTGAATGATAGTAATGATTGAGAGGTTAAAGATAGACTGGGATTAGGAATGCCAACACCACCATGGAATGTGTATCTTATTAACCCTTTAAGACCTACCATAGAACCAAGTCCTCCATAGCTTATATTATATTTTTACATGCTGTGGAGCCATTTTTGGGAGCATTTCAAGTTGCTATACATCAATACAACCATTACAGCCTAAATTTTAATAATATGTCGCATTAGGTGCATAGTAATTACATAAATTGCAAAAAAGTGCAATAAACTACAAAAAAATTGAAAATCGTTTTTGTTTTTTTAACATATATTTCTAGTTAGAGAAATTTAAGAGGCTCATCCCTCAAAACTGTAAATACAAAAAAGTTGCACAAACTAGTTTCCCACCACAGGAAATTTATTTTGAGTGTCTTCATAGTTTTATTTTTGAAATACACCAATTTTTATACACTGCAGGAAAAACGAAAATAAATATTATAGTGCAAATTTGCAAAATAACAGCATATGCATCAAAATAAACTATTTCCAGCAGTGCAATATGAGTCCTAAGCATCCCAGAAACGATACAGAAAGTCATAAACTCAAACATAACTTTTTAAAACACAAGTATAGGCTCATAAGGCCCCGATCGTAAAAAAACTACATTTCCGCAAAATGACGTCACTTCCGGTTTCGGGCAGGTCATGCGGTCATGTGATAGTTCGCGCTGATGGACGTAGGAAGTGTTACAAACAGCTGATCGGATCGGCGAAGCGTGTTTCTGGAATATCATGTTTTTGTTGCTGCAAGTGATTTTTATGCAGTTTTTGCAAAGCTTTATGTGGAAGGAAACTGTGACCTAGGACAAGCTGATGGCATCAGATGTAAGTACAACTCCTCCGGTTTCATATGCAAAAAAAATTATTGCGCTAGCTTACGTGGTTGCAGAGCTACCGGGATTTTAAAATAGTTATGCAAAATGGAGCGTGCCCGCTCCGATCGGCTGTAAAGGGTTAAACCTCAAGAGCCTTATCAGACAACTTGGACGAAAAAACAACTATGTTTCACTTTATCACACAGGGGACAAAAAGCATCTCTCTTAACCAGAGCTCAGCCCAGAAACTATCATTTTATTTTATATGCTAACCATAAACAGGTCCTCATAAAAAGCTCTGGCCAGATGAAATAATAGAATCTGCACAAAGAAATAAGTCGATTTATTTTCTGTAAAATGTGCATATTTAAAATATATATGTTTGTCATAAACACTACAAACAGATACAACTTCCCTACATCATACTGTTGCCACAGAATGAAGCTATAAACACAACTTCACTCTGTGTAATTGTCATATCTGTGTTGTTAACATAAGCATAAACTACTTCCCCAGACTGCTTCACAGTACCCCTGAGGGATCCTAAAACATGGCTAAGACAAAACGCTGCCTTAAACATGTCACCTCAGCATCATTTAATGAAAAACATCCCGCCACAGATCATATATCAAAACAATCCTGCAGGAGTTAGGCTGCTGCTTGTAAGTCTGTGTAGAATGCATGTGACTGATAGGTGGGCTGATGTAATTCTGTTGCTTCCATGGTCATGGTGATGGGCTGTTAATCTGGATTTAGGTTTCAGGGCCAGTGTTTGACTGTTACCTAATCCCACTGAGTGGCTCATGGAGACAAAGACCTCAGACTGCACTACGACATCTTCTGAAGCTTAACACTGAAAATGATTTCGTAAAGAACAATCAAAAATCAGAATCTACTGAATGTATCATTATCGCTCTCTCTCATTTGTGTTTGTAGCATGTCTCTCACACACATACACAAAAACACAAAGTCCTGGTCTATTCTCACCACTGAATCAACATTTTCATGGATTTACTCATGACTACATAGTCTCATCTGCTACTCTTTACTAATACGTGTTATTTTTATTTTGTATATGTTTTGATTTCTAGTTCATTATATCTGAAGCACTAGTTACAGTTAGTTAAATTAACACATATCCAGTTTTCAGTTCATTTTATCCCACTGGGATTAGTGACATTTTGCCCTGTATCACAGAGGTCACTCGGCTCCTTTTAATGATATCTTTTATCCTAGGTCTCTTTTTTTCTACAGCTTAAAGCATAGGGATAACTTAAGATTTTGCGACAGATTTAGATATGTCAGTCACTCTTGCAAAGTGACACTTGCTAACTATAATATCTTCCTGTAGTTGCCAGACCCTGAATTTTTGACTGACAAGCTAGAATGTCACCAAATATCCCTTAAAGCTAAAAAGCATCAGGAGTTCTGCGGATGAAAGTACAGTTAACCCCCGGTATTCGCGGTGGTTAAGGACCCAACCGCCCACGAATAGCTGAAATACTTAAGTATTACTTGAGAATTACTTGAGAATTACTTTAGACCCCCTCTAAAAAGGCTTATAACTGCCTATTTTTTATTTTCCTAGGAGCTTTGTGCTTGGCGAGCGTTTTTTAAGAAAAGAAATTATTTATATAGATTTCTGTGTTTTCTGTGTTACATTAACATGTGTTTACATAACATACATATTTGAAACCTAGTAAATAATTTTTTATTATAAAAAATGCTTTTAGTCATGAAAATAAAATAACAAAAAATTAGCCAATATTTTAGGTATGCTCTACTTTTACATCTGGGATCTTAAGTTTACATTGAGAGCGTGTGCACGGCAACATACTATTTTGCTCACTTAACAGATCAGTTACAGGACTACAGCCCAGTGTGAGATACAAATCTGTGTCACTCTTAATTTTGTGACCTACAAAGGAAGGGAGAGCATTGATAAGAACACACAGATGGCCCGCTATACTTTAATTCTCCAGTCTCTGAGCACAAGCCAACACAGCCAATTCAGTCATATTATATAACGCATTTACACATAATGGATAGTTAATGTAAAAATGATGGCCTTTTCAAATCAAAGCAGCATGTGGGTGGTAGAATAAAAGAGGTGGGAGGGTGGAGGGTGTTTAGGATTATCGAACAAGTTGGCAATTGTGCAACGCCAGAACTTTCTTGGGCGAGCTGGTGAAGGAATGACATTTCCCCTGGGATATCTATCACCGAAGCTTAATGGTTTTCACTTGGTGGAGAAATGGCATTCCTTTTTAATGGTTAATTAATAAATGAACTGATGATGATGAATGGCTCCCATTTTTCTTCCTGGTAATGAAATGATACACAATTTTTCCTCTATGTTTCTAATTATCAGAGGGAACATTCCCCGGTCTCTCATGTAATCTGGGGACATTTTCATTATCATGGATACAAAAGAAGCAGCTGCACCTTTGCAGTCAAGACACAAGGTGGAATGGAGTGATTTTGTTTATCAGATACTTAAAAAATGACTGTCAACATGTAATTATCATAATATAATAGGGGGCATTGTGTGCATCATACATTCCAAAATACTTGATGATGTATACTATGATAAACGATATATGACATGCACTCTCATCTATTAGTTCACAAGTAATTGATCATGGCGTTGGCATTAACTCATTAACTGATATTATGTCAACTGAAAGTTAACTACAGTGTTAAACTGCAGGAAGGAATAAACAGCATATGAAATATAGGAACCCACATCAGCTAAAAATCACGAAACACATGCTAGGTTTGAGTTTTTTCTTTGTGAGGCTTTGTACCCCTCTGCACAGATGCGAGAGACTTGATACATTCAGTGCATGAGATCACACTGTTAAAAATAAAGCAACTCCTGTGACTGTGAAGCTGTGAGCGTAGTCCAAAGCCCAGATCAGAAACAGGGACATAACAAGCAGATGAAGGTTCAGCACACAATGTGACACCATTTTGGGAGCTGAGAAATTTGTCATGGAGGAAGACGTGTGTGTGTGTGTGTGTGTGTGTGTGTGTGTGTGCGTGTGTCTCTGCGTGCGGGTGTGTGCTTCATTGATTGCTGCAAGAAAATTCCCCGTAGCACAAATCAATAGTATGAGCAGTTGCACGACAGAGGTAAAAACAGAAGGGAAAGATTCACCATCTAATGCATCAGAATAAATTTCTATTCAAGTTACTCAGGATGCTGCAGAAGATCTTTTCATGTGGTTTGTTTGCAAAAGAATTTTAAGATCATTTGATTATTAGAGAAACACAAAAAACCCTCCAAACCTATATATACTCAAAATGATACCTAAACTTGATTACTGACTACTACTTAGAAACCTTCGCTATGCCAATCAATACTATTGATCACTCATCTTCAATGTTTTGACTATAAAACCAATCAAGAACATTATTTCCCAAACAGGAAGGTCATGCACGTAAATTGCAAAAAAAAAAGTTTTGGAAGAAACCATAAGATCACGTTTAAAAAAAAAAGAAGTTCAGATGTCATATTTAGTGATGATTAACCAATCAGTGGAGCTTTTGAAACACAACACAAGTCAGTAGTATATGAAAGACTTACGGGTTTTGCGGTGACTGTGCGTACGTGTAGTGAGTGTGGTGGAGATCGTCTCTGTAGTAGTATGTTCTGCCGTCCACATCTGTGTAGAGTCATGAAGAACCGTCGGATTGGGCGGTGAGGAGCTAGATGTTGCAGCTCCAATTATGAAAGTTGTACGTGGTGCTGCAGTAGTTGTGGTAAAACCTGAAGGTCCACGTCCATTACGACTTCCAGGATTCCGAGGAGTTACCTGACTGCCTGACGCCCCGCCCCCTCTAGCATTTATAGTTGTGGTGGTAGCAGTAGTGCGAGTTCTACCTTTTGCCACAGTAGCAGTTCTAGCAGTGGGGTTCCTGCTATCGATTGTAGGAGTAGTTGTAGTAGTGGTAGTATCGGGGCTCTTGGGAATCCCACTTGGCTTGGAGAGGAAGATGGGATCTTGTCCTATTCGATTTGCATCCACTAGATCTGTTGGGACGTAATCCCTCACTGTACCAACAACAATCCATTTCAGCAGCATCAGGCTCAATCCAAGGCCAATAAAACCAATAAGTAATGGAACCACACACAGCCATGTCTGCTGACGAGGCCAAACTGCACAGCGAAGGGGACCCTGTTCCTGGGCCTGGCCCTCCCCCTGGCCCGCAGAAGCCCCCGAACCTTCAGGTTCTTCCAGGATTACTGCCCCAGATGCAGCTGCCCCAGAACACTCACTCATCATTCCCTGTCGTCCTTTATGGCTCATTAAGGGTTAACTCTGTGATAGGCATCGTTTGCACATGGCAGAAAGGTTTCCAACAAGGCCAGAAGAAAAAAACGAATGGAAATTTGAAGGAATGGACCCCACAGAATCTGTCTCTCAATAACGCACACACAAAAATATGTATTCCAAGGATGGACAGAGAGGAAAAAGGGTGCAGGAGGTACATGCATACATACAATCACAAACGCTCAAGCACACACACTCACACGCAGAGACACCCAGAGAAAAATTGAAGAGCTGGCATAGACGTATAAGTGTTTAGTCCGTGTTTAGTCCTGCTCAACTCTCAATGTCCAGCTGAAGCAACAGTGAACTCCAATAGTCTTCACAGCAGGGTTAACAAGAGGAAAAATGGAAGTGATGCCTCTAATAGGGAGTAACAAGGAGAGATGGAAGGGAGAGATGGATGGGAAGAAACAGATTTACATCTGTACGTGTAGGAAATCCATGGCATCAGTATTTGGATGCCATTGCAGCAAAAAAGGAGAAAAAGAATCCAAAACACTTTTCCTTAACATGCCGAATGTGTCCCCTCCATGTAGAATCCACGACGGGACAGTAATATCGAATCAGAGAGTTAAACTTGCAGGGTGGGTCTAGTTGCTTCCCCACCCTGGGCAGGACCAAAAAAAAGAAAAAAAATGTTTCCTGATGCAGTCTGTTCCGACTGCTTTAGCCGAGTCAGCGTCCTTCACTTCCCAAAATCGGTCTCTTTCATAACTAAAAAAGAGTGCTCACTAAGACGTGTATCGCTTATGCGTCTTTTCAACACTCTCCTATGATAATCTGCTAATCTTTCTCTCCCATTGCTTTTCAAGCAGCCTCCTCCGTTTCACCTAAAAAATCCAAACCCCCTTTGCTCCTTTTTATATTTACAATATTCCAATAAGGCTAAAAATAAAGCAGTAGAATCCAATTAATTTTCTTGATCCAGTCAAAAAATAACACTCAAGATGAGGACAGAGAGATGGATGGTGGGGGGAAAAGAATGAGGGGTGTTGTTGCACAGTATCACAGGGCGGATAAATCTGCAACTGCGACGCGTGATCCTGCTCCTTCTCCAGCCGGCTGTGGATCAGATTCCTCCAAGCTGTCCGCTCAGCTCTCTACTGACTCAGTGTACTGTTTGTTAATACTGCAGCAAGCGCACAGAAAGCCTCTTCTCATCTATTTGCAGGGAGCATTCCGGCACAGAGGAATAAATTGTGAGAGGAAGAGGATGAGAAGCATGGAAAAGACAAAAAGAATTGAAAGCAAAAGAATAGAAAACACGAGGAAAGAGGAAAATCATAAACAGGACACCACAATGTTGAAAATATATCCCACTGATTCTTTTTCTGAGAAGTGTTATATTTTCCTCCGTCCCTGGAAGCCTGTGCTCTTTCCAGTCAGCGTGTGATTTGTTGGTCTGTTTGCTGGGGTCCTCTGCTCGTCGTTCTCTCTAGGATGCGTTCTTCAAGATGATTAGAAATGTGCGCCCTGCGCTGGGATGAGAACTTGCAGCCGCAGCAGCAAAGGCTCCCCAACCCCCCTCGGGGTTAGCAACATCAGATAATACAGCTGTCTTTACCTGTGGCAATTGGGATGCAGACAAACATGCAGCTGCTTCCCTGAGCTGCCGCCACTGAGAGACCAAGAACGAAAGAGAAGGGAGAAAAAATGCAGGCACAGACAGAGCAGAGTGCACACTGGTTGAGCGAGAGAAGAGAGAGAGGGAGAGGGAGAGACAGACAGAGAGAGGCAGAGAGCAAGGGTGGGAGGAGAGAAAGAGGCTGCACCTGCTAGATGCACCAGCACTGGGAAGCTTGCCCACCTCCGTTAGCAGGGAGGGGAGCGAGTAAAGATGCAGACT
>NW_005187512.1:1339293-1342311 GCF_000239375.1 Pundamilia nyererei | reverse complement strand
TAATGAGTGTGTGTATGTGTGTGTTTGTGTGTGTGTTGGGGGGTAAGGGGCAGGAAAAGACAGCTCTGCAGCAGCACAGGCAGTTAACGGTGAGTCCCAGATGGATCAGAGCGGAGGCACAACGCATGAGCCGTCACTCATTTGTTCAGACCCCACCCACTGGACAGCATTAGAGGAGAGACTGGGGAAAAAACAAAGAGATGTATTTGCAGCACTTTTATCGCAAATAGATTCAGCCATCAGAATCTGATGGTTGAATGTGTATGTGAATAATTGTCTCCTGTATAAATGCCACAGTCCATTTTCTCCAATGATAGCTTTCAACTTTGAAATAAATGCTGAAGTTTAGTTTCTTTCATGTAGTGCAGTACCTGTTTTTGCATATGGTTAAATAAATCCTGTGTTTGTAATTCAAGAGCAACTTAAAACTAAACCTGCTGCTACATCATTGAAGTCGACTCTCCCTATTTTTATGTGTCTTCATCCTTCTATGTACAAATGTTCTTGTTAGTGTGTCTACTAGAATGATAGCATCATGAGACAGACACTAGTATAAAGTCATGCAGATAGCCATCTGCCTGTAGGAGAATCCTTCAATTGGTCCCACAGGGAAACCCAAGGGATGCCCACAGTCTCGTTCTGTCTTCTGACAAACAAATATCTAATACCCAATACTGTTAAAACAGCCACCAGCATTGTGCTTTTAAAGAGCTGCCAATAATCACATTGGAAAACAGCCAAAAGGACATAAGTTATATGTTAACCCATTTGCACTTCCATTTGACGAAGAAGACATTTACGCCAACATAAAAATATATGGCTGAACTCTAAAACAGATTGTAGCTCCAATTATAGAACCAGAGGATCCAAGTCTCTTAAAAGTTTTAAATCAGGTAGATGATATTCAGTGGTGACAATTTAAATTGGAAATGAGGCTGCAGTATTTATTTTTAGGGATTCCTAATTTTTACTTTAGCATAGTCAATCAAAGTATGTAAAAATGCTCTCCTAGGTGCACTACTTTACCCCTAAGGTGGAGAATTTTGTAATTACCAATAAAGAATCTGCCAACAAATTACAACCAAGTACAGTCATCACTATACTTTAGAAAGAAAATTTCCTGTTCAGGAAAATTGTGCAGTGGGAGCAGTGGGTGCACAAAGAATTCCAGCGGTGAACAAGGTCAGTAAATCTTTGTACTACACTTGTGTCAACTTTGAGGGACGTGCAGTCTATTTGCTTAAACCCTTTGCACATTTTTTTTCGGAGTATAATGTTATTAGTTTACTGAGCCACAGCTCTGTGTTTTAGGATGTCAACTTGATAAATGTGATATCAGAACCAAACAATGCAACAGATGCATGAATCCCAGCAGTGATTATTTGTACAGGAATGATTTTATTAAGGTGTTTTTGAATCTCTTTTCATTGCATGGCAGGATAAGTCTTAACCTCTAGTTTCACTGAAGAAGAAAACTATTTTTAATGATTGGATAACTGCTTTCTTTGATAATAATCCCTCATTGTAATCACATTCATTAGTCGCTAATTAAACTGGAACTCATTTGTAGTTAATAATTTAAAAGCCAACACAAAACAGTGAAGTAAACACATGGAAATTCCTCTGTTTACCCTAAAAGGCCTGTACTCCACGTGAAATGGTCCAAAATTGAAAGGTATTCAATTACTTTACATTGAAGTAACATTATTTTCAATAAAGACTGAATTGAATCTGAAGACTAACAAGAATAACAAAAGTTTTTGTTTGTTTCTGTTTATATGGTAATCCCGCTGTTAGTTTGAGCTGTGTGTAATTATGTACAGCACACATTTAGACTGAAATAGTTTTTTAAGCTTTTGCCTGTGACTCATCTGTAGTTGTACATATCATATTCAGTACTGTTGTTCTAATGCCATCTGTTGTTTACCCCCTCACAGTGGAATCCCATCATACATCATAACATACCCCAGGTCTATTATTAGATTATACTGACGTGTTTGTTTAGCATGGTCTGTGGACATCACTATCATACAGCTTCAAACCTGGGAGATAAATTAATATGTACTTGTTACTATCTGTAGCACATAGATGTTTTTTATTGCTAACTATCTGGGTTTTTTTTTTTTTGGGGGGGGGTTGTTATTCATTAAAATTGTTAAACATCTGATGTTTAACGGCAATAAAAGGATTCTGATTGTGATTCAGATAAAGACGATCCTTTTCCACACAGAAGTGACACACTGCACGAACAGCCTGTTTCAAAATGTTTGAGATCACTGAAATGTTGGCAACTTTAAATAAACAACACAAAAAACATAATATTAATAGGTAGAACTAAGGTAAAAACAAAAGGGAATAATCTAAAATAAATGTATTGCAATAGATGCAAAGAACTGCAAAGAGCAGAATGAAGGAAATAATCAAATAAAATAAACATGCCAGCCCTTACCAACTGCATCATTTTTGCTGACCTTTGTTTTGATGATATTGCTTGTCTGCAAGACAACATTTACCATTATGCAATTTATTTTTTAGTTAATGAGCAAACAAATGCATTGTCTACAATCACAAGAAAACAACAAGTGGGAAATCTGCCCTATCCCAAAGGTCAAAGTGTTAGTGCCTTGTTCAGAGCAATAATGTGTGCCTGAGAGTGGGCTCTCAGCTTAATCAGCCCTTCCAGGAATATCCGACTCAAGTAATTTGATCAGAAGTCATCAGTCAGTGTGTTGTTTTCTATCCTTGCAAATATTCAGCAACATATTTGTTTCAAAACCTCGCAGATTTGCTACCAGTTTGATTTAAATGAAGTGCAATTTAAGGAAGGCCGATGTAAATATTGAATACTTACAACCACTGATTTAAATCACAGATTATCTGAGATTTTGTACAGTTCATATTTGTTTGTACCTTAGGATTAGGCAGCCATATAAGCGCATAGTCCTATAGACTATGCGCTTACCTGCTGCTCCTTGGCAGGTAGCTCCATGCCCTCCTGGGTTTTAATTGCACCTTAGA
>NW_005187512.1:1328484-1337817 GCF_000239375.1 Pundamilia nyererei | reverse complement strand
TCTCAGTCTAACTGTCATCCCTATTCCGTTAAAATGGCACAAGTGTCTGCTCGGTCATGCAGGGTCAGGCCCAAGGGCTTTGGAGAGGAACATACACATACCTGGACATGCACACACAGACTTCTCACCATTTAAGTCTTGGATCTTGTGAGTTTGCATATCAATTATGCTTAAGATTTATGAAAGCAACAAAAAATTATTTAATGTACTAACCCTTCAGCTCTAGTCTATCTCTGTCCCATTATGTAGAAAACCATTATTAATTTTTATTCTGCTGAAAAATAACTGTAGATTATATTTTTCAAATAAATAAATATAAAAGGCTGCTTGTTCTCACTATTTTCTTTTTTCACTGAGCTACAATCAGCTCAGGTGGCTGTACAAAATAAGGGAAAAGATATAGTTTCCTGTACTGTGCCACTGTGGTATATCTTGGAAATAATGTCTCAAACTGCCAATATCTACCAGAGGTATGACAGTTTTCTAATTATGAAAATCAGTGACTATAAACTCATTTCATAGCCCTCCTTTCCTTGTTTTTCCTTTTTCTTTTTGAGGCAGCAGTTTCCTCATTTACCACTCTGCTGTTGAACTGAATAATTCTGCTGAATCAATGCAGCCAGGTGAAAACATCTGAGAGTACACCCTGGAGGCCTAATGTCAAACTCCAGAGGATAGCCAGTGCACATTCATTTTGTAATGGCCAACAACAGAACTAGTAGGAAATGGGGACATTTCCTGCTGTGACATCCTACAGTGAATATATTACGTTGGAGAGGTTAATGTTTATGAAGTTTATGAATATATGTCAAATACATCATTACAGAGCTTCTATCTTCTGATATATTTCTTTTTGAACAGATTTGGTGCCATGAGCCAATAAAGCAGGTGTAACATTAAAGTTAAACCGTATTTAACGTTAGTGTTAGTTAAAAATTGTTTTAACAATAAAAAAAACCAAGAAAATTCTGATTGTAATCTGATGAATGTGTTTCTAATACAAGAAGCAGGCGTGATGGCTGGTTGGTCAAAGTTTTCTTAAGTCAGTGTAAATTTGTTATTAAACTACTGACACCTTTTATTTCAATCTATTCACAATACTGTTTGGATGAGATTGTAGATTCTAAAATCCCTTGTCTGTCTCAGATCTTTTCCTAATGTACAGCTTTATTCTACTACGGGTTAAGATCGGGGATTTCTGTATCTGATTAGCTGAGCCGGGTCAGTTTTCATGATGCTGGACATCAGCAGGGCCATAATTGTCTTGTCCTCTGTGTTGTAATAAGGTCAGCACACCCTGGTTTAATCCACTGCTCCCAGCCTCTTCTGTCAAGGTCTGATCACTATCAAAAATGTTCAATAGTTTCAGCTGCAGTCTTGTGTGAACAATCGAAGAAGCCAGACGGCAAACTCAGAGGACATGTGTTCGGATGATTCACTTAGGTGAAAGATAATCTATAATAGCCATCTATCCATCCATCTATTTTCTAACCGCTTATCCAATTCAGGGTTGCTCAGGAGCTGGCGCAGAAAAATTGCTAGCTCTTTGCTGCATATCATCTCTTTGTGGGTTAGCCAGAGACAATCAATTACTTTCGTATTCCCCACCATGCCCCCTGGACTACAACATCCTAGTTTCTAGCGATATGATCAAAAATTTTGATTTAGCATTTTTAAAAGCAGAATGTACCAATTCCAAAAAAGCTGAGACGTTATATACACAATACAGAAAACATCGATTTCGATCAATACTGATATCACAATTATTTATCGGGGTTATTGACTGATTTTAGTGACAAAAATGTTTTATTGCATCATCTAAACACAACCCTGCTCCAGTAAGATTTGTTTATATCATACAAATCTGTTCTCTCCTTAGTCACCTAAATTCGTGCAGCCCTTAGAAAAAAGAATTAAACTGTACTGAAACCAAACACAAAGTTTAGTCACCGGAGAACTGCTTTACACCTACATTGTCCTCAGTTCTTGTTATTTAATCTTTATCAATTCATCTTTGCACACAAATATGATGTTTATTCATTCAGATCTAAGCAAAATATTGTCTTTCACTCCATTCATTGCACCTGTGTGATGAATGTGAATAAAATCTGTAGCAAAGTGCTTATCAGCTGTGTATCTCTCTATATTTTCCCCACTAAGCTATTTTAGAAAAATAACAGTGTGAGGGGATAACATAGCTGTTTTTCCCAGTAAATTTAGCATTCTCCTGAAGCCAGTGTTACTCACCATGTTTATTGGACACATATCTTTGGCCACTGTGTTGGTTATTCCAGTATATCTTTGTGAGCTGGGTGGACACATTGTATTTTTACAAACTTCTGAGTTGATGTTGGACGATTCACTGTTTTGTTTTTTGGCCTTCATACATTAGTTATACTACAGTTTGTAGTATTTTTAGGCAGTTGGATAAGTTAGTTGTGTGTAGAGACACACATCACTCTTTGCGTATGATTTCTTCAACATACGACCTGGTGCACTTGCATTTATGGGCATTCTTATGTTTGAACATGGTGTTCTTTATTGACAGACTGATTTTGCAGATCAGATCAGGCAGGCTGTTCCTACCAATCAGTTCCTGCCAGATCTCACTGTCATTGCCCACATCAGTGTTGAAGCCTCCCAGTAAGACAACAGAGTCTTCAGATGGAGCACCCTCGAGCCTCCCACTCATCGACTTTAAAAAGCTGGGAACTCCCAACTGGGTACTCTGAACTGGTGCAAACAAAAGTTAGGGCTCATTTGGGATTGAAAAAAAAAACTTTCATTGGGATGTGTGATATCATTTCTGCCAATTTAAAGTAGTGTGTAGTTTAAAATTGTGTATATTAGGGTTACTGACCTCTACTTTTGATAGATGCTGGATGTATTCAGAGCTTTTATTTACCAAACAGTATTCAGTGAGCTTTGGATAGCATCCTCTTTTAAATAAATCTTGTATTCACTCATCTCTTTGCATTCCTGGGTGGGCTACTCAGCTACTCTTTGTATCACTTCCACTTTCCCAGGCTATTATTTATTCTGTCATTATCGCTTTGGTCCAGTTATTTTCTTCCCTTTCTTCTGCAAAGCACTCAGCCCCTGCCCCGTGTCCTCTGAATCTCATTGCTTTTCTGACACTCTGCCCTCCTGATGCTGATTGGTGTGACCCACCCCCTATACCTCAATCTGGCCAGATAGAGATGCTCATCCAAATTTCCACCTGCTTCACTTCTGCCACTACCAATAATTCTGATCCTATGTCAGAAAATTGTTTGGTCAATCAACAGAAATGAACTAAGATATAACAACGACAACAACAACAATTAGACTATTTGGAAGATGTCATTGAAACTAATCAAAGTAAGAGACTATTGGTCTTATCTGCTCTACTGCGCACCATACATTTGTACCACTGATACAAAACTCTTGGCTTTGATCCTTCATCCGCTGCTGTGAGACCGAATCAAAGAGGAACATTTTGGAATGTAAAACCAACCACTGAGATGTAAAATGCAAAGCTACTGTGCAAAACTGGGAGCCTGAATAATCACAAGAGTAACAAAATGTTTCTAATCAACTCCATTTTAAGACATTTCAAGACTTTCTGTGTAACACAGATGTAAGCAAATCTTTAAAATATCAGCAGCAATGTGTAAAATAGAAGTACAAATTTTATTTTTATACATATAGTTTTCGTTCCTTTTGTTAGATTTGTATTGTTGATTGTCATTTATGCTTAGAAATATTTAACCATATATGCTTAGAGGTGTTTAACTCTGTGTAGAGGGGGGTGCATACATTCCTCTACTCAGAGTGTCCTGGCATGGATCACACTCCCTAGGAGAGTTTATCTTCTCCTTATTGATTTATGGTATAGCAAACACACGTATATCTGTTTGAGTATAAGAGCCTTTTGTTCAGACGTGTTGGCACCAGCCTTTAGGGAGTCTTCACAGGGTCACATCTTGACCTCACACACACACACACACACTCACACGCGCACACACACTCACACACACACACGCACACACTCACACACACACGCGCACACACACACGCACGCACACACGCGCGCGCACGCGCACACACACAGTATTCTTTGTTCACATGTATACCTATGTAGACGTCATATGTTAATGAACCTATGCATATTCATGTAACCTCAATAAAAGAACAGTGGTACGGGAGAATGGACGAGAGCAACTGGGGTCAAGCGAAGGAACGGCGCTTTGTCTCCCGTGCACGAGAAACATGAAGAACTTTGCCTACTTGTGTCTTGCTTTGCAGTGTAATTATATTGTCCTCAACGTTCCAGCGGATGGGTTCAAGCTACGAACCTATCACCTTTTGTCAACATTTGTATTGGTAAGGTGTTTGTCATTTTCATGGTGTTAATTTGCATGAAATGTATCAGTGTGGAGGCTTTAAAAATAGCTATGTACAGTAAATGTTCATACAATTAGCTTTTACCTCAAAATGAAACAAAGCTGCTTTGCTTCTCAGGTGTATTTGACTATTCTTTGAAGTTTCATGTCTTTTGTTTACTTATTTCTTAAAGATTTTACAAGTGAACAGGTTCAGTTTGATACGTCTTCTGTATGGAGTGGATGTAACTCGTAATATTTTTTGGGATTCCAGATCAGTAAGTGGCAACACATATCTTGAAACTTGTTTTATTGTTGATTATGCAAACAAATCAAACCCAGAATGAATTCCCGTTACCCCCATTTTATTTGTTTGTCTTCGGCCCTCCATCTCAGCCTTTTCCTCAGCTCTGAAAATTGGTGTTGTTTGTGCATAGATCCTCTGTTATCTCATTAAGCCCTCCAAACACTCAAGCAGCCTGAAGCCTCCATTATTTTTTTTATCTCTGATTAGGGATTCTATTAAAAAAGTAAATGAGGTCTGTAGGGTCCTTGTTTTCACCATCTTTTACTCCCCAACAAAATTTGTCGTAGCCACATGTTTAGGCTTGGTAAATGTACATTGATTTAGAAAGACTGATCTGAGTGAAAACTAAAAGCTGTTCATATTGCTTTTCGTCTAAACTTGTGAGACATCGCAAATACTGATGGAATCAAACAAGTTCAGACTCACTTTCACAGCTCTTTGACATGCACGGAGCAGCTACATCCAAGGCTTTGATACAAAATTGAAAATTGAGATTTTTTTTTGAGTCAGTAACACCTCTGATATTCACTAACTTGACAACAACATAGAAAAAGATCCATTAAAAGAGTATGGTTGCATCACGACAATAACAAAAGAGTTGCAGTAAGAGTGGTGCGGGGGCCAAGCTGAAATGAAATACAACATGTAGCATTTGTGACAGGTGTAGCATTTAGAATGAAATGACAAGAATTAAAACTGCAATATAGCTATAGTATAGATGACACAAAGACCCTATGCTAGTTAGATGCAGTTGCAGCCCATAGTGTGGTGAATAGAATGGTTTAGATTTATAACTGTTTCTTTACAGAGAAAAACATCATTAATCCAATTCTTTCTATTACTATTTTTACATTCTGTTACTATTCCTATTCTCACACTCAGCATGGGCTCTTGAATCCCATAAAATTTTATCAGCAAAATTCAGTTTCATGAATCAGTTTCAGAAAAAAAAAAACCTAAATGGCAGTTGTTTTTTTAATGACAACATAATGTTGTTGTTATCCAAGTGTATTACTTTGTTCTGCAGTATTAGACAATAATACAGGCAGATGTGTATATCTTGTAAATAAGAGAAAAGGGTTCAAGTGAATTCCCCGAATTGATAAAAACACAAGCCTGTCCATTTAGGATGTAAACTGATGCATCAGGATGATCTGGCAGCGCTACACAAAGCACCTTAACCTTTTACATTTCACTTAGTTTTTAATATTGTATTAAAAATGACTCACACCTACCGTCAGTAAATATTGTGGTTGGCATATCTTGTCAATACATTTGTACTTTCTTTAATTAAAAAAAAAACAAAGATCAGTGCTTTATTTTTCAGTTAACATGGGGAAAAACAGGTGAATACAGGCATCAAAGCTATTGATCAGAAGTGTAGGCTCATTATTGACAGACGGCTGCCCCTCATATAACACACTCAGTTGCATAAACACAGACACAATGTTACAATAGGGATCCTTATCTTTCTCATGTGAGTTTTCTGTGGCGGTTGCCATGGTTCCTTTGCATGTCATGGTTTTACTAATGAAGGGAAGAAACAGTTGGGGTCTGTTCACTGACATGGGTCGCCTACCCACTTAATTACGCTTAGAGATAGCCCAACAGACTTTCTTACCAGGTTTTTTAAGGTCTTGGTTAGTGGTCTAAGTGGAAGTGAAGTTGCATCTGAGGGTAACTAGGGACAGGAGGAAGGTGTGATTGAGCATGTTTTTGGGACCATCTAGACATGGAAATGAAGATAATAGCAAGATTTGAAGATGAATTAATGCAATGGAGATAAGAGAGACTACATATCTGGAAGAGTGAGTTGAACTCAGTGAAAATGCAAAAGCGAACCAATGCTGACATTTTACATTAACCCTCATTCATATCACAATGTGATTCTGTGTGCTGCTTTGTACTGAAAGCTGGGCCCCCAAATTATAATAGAACGGACTGAGGAACAGCCCTGGCACACACACTAATCACACCCACACAACTATCTGCTGTACCCCTCTAAATATCCACTCTTGTTTCAAATGCACTCCAGTATCAAGTTCATTTCAATGAAAACTCTTTCAAGTCAAAGCCAGTCTATGCGGTAAATGAAGAAAGCGGAGTATTCCATCAAACACATTTACCCACTTTGATCTTCCTGACAGCTTTTGGCAGCAGAGAGAGGGACTATGTGTCTGGAGTGTGTGCGTCTGTGTCTATCTGTTTAATAAAAAAAAAGTGATAGAAGAGAGTATTCAGGAAAAATCAGCAGCAGACCAATTCCCAGCTCAACATCTCTCTACTTGCAAAAGAATTATAATATTTTTTATGAAAATCTGAACATAATGGACAAATTGAAAAAACACTTGTTTTGCATTTTTGGCTTTCTGGATTCTTCTTTTGTTGCTCCCCCCCGTTAAACCCTGGAACTCAGAAAAGCCTTTTCCACATAATTCATACCTCATGTTCCCACCTGCTGGCCTTCTTTCTTCCTCTTCTTTCATCCATCACTGTCCCTCCTTCATCTCCTTTTCTCCATCTCCCTCTAGTTCATTGAGCGGTGAGCTTTGAGAATATTTAATGTGTCACTCTGTCTAGAAAATGTTGGCTGCAGTATGAAGGTGCAGTCTAGATAGGCTGAAAAGTTAGGTGCTCTCTGATTTTGCATGCTATTAGCACTTTTTAAGCAAAGATGCAATTACAGATGTAAACTCATTTTCCTACTCCCCTGTTTCCTCATGTATGCTTTGGTGGACACTTTGCACGTGAACAGGTTTAAACACCAAAAACGCTAACAACATGCTACATCTGTATGGGATCTGAAAAACAATGTTTAGCACCAAAACTGCACTGCTTTTACCATTTTCTCCTTCCAAAAATGATCACAAAAAAGAAGCAAATACTGTGGCACTGAAAAATGCAAATAAACAGTTAGCCTGCCAGTCAATGTAACGCTTCTTATCTTGATTCTGGGATTTAATGAGACTAAATGGCCTACAGCATTACGAGTTGGGCCTTCTTCTGAAGGAGAAAGTGACAGCTGAATGCGCCCTGACACCAAATGAAGAAATAATGAAACTTTAACAAGCTAAAGAAATCTGTTTAGCAAGTCACTAACCATTGTGCTGTTAACCACAAACAATTACAAGTAAACACATTATACATTTTTGTGATGAACCACAATGCATATGCTGCATGTGAGAGTGTAACATACAGCCACATACACTTAAGACACCACGCTCATAGCACAGCAAACATCTGCCAAAGTGTTAAAAACTGTGGTTGCGCTAATTCCTGCTACAGTAGCTAGTACTACCACATTTTGCCATGACAAAAAAAACAAAGAAAAACAAACACACACCCAGACTAAAAAGATTAAATAAATAGTAGCTTCACCAACTTGATGTATGCTCAATCGTCCAGGTAAGGAAATCCCAAAAAGTTGATTCTGTTCATCTGGATGTGATGTTTTTAATCAGACACATTTCCCAACTCTTCCAAGTGACTTCTTCTGTGTCAGCTGACTGCGGGTTTCCAATCTTATAGAAAGTACATATGCATAATGACTGAAACTAGCACAACTGGCGTAGCTTCATTGCTTAGCCTGTGTCAAGACTCAGCGACTTAAGGGCAATGCATGTGATTAATCATCTTCATTTTCTTCACTTCTAATATCTTCATATTGACATTTTTTAACCAGTAGTTTCAGCCTCAGATATTTAAATGTAAGCTATGGAAAGCCATAATTGCAAATCTGACCAAAAAAAAAAAAAAGAAAGCAAAGGCTAAAACCAAGTCTATCCTCTTAGTACAAAAGGACAAGACATTGTGTCCTGCCAAGAACTATGATAGTGTATAGCATTTATACACAATTAAAACTGAAGTGATTTTTTTCTAGACCTACTGAATTTCTCTTACAAGGAGATTGCATCATGTAAATGGCTTATTTTATGGACAAGATCATGATGGACCATCTTTACTCAAACAACAGACAAAACACTCAATTATTATTCCATACACTGAAAATATGAAAATACACCATATAAGTTACGTGATTAGGCAGTTTGAAATGTCCTCAAAGGAGTTCACAATGGCAGTCAGGTGGAGAGGTGGTTTATAAAACACCAGAGACTGGAGTTTAAGGTTTGTAGGGAACTGTTAAATGCATCTCAGAAAGCTCAGATTTGAGATTTTACTTGGAATTATTTTTTTTGTTATTTTACTTTTTCTTGACTGCTACCTGTTAATTGTTAAATATGAATATAAGTCATATTCAGCCAAATAAAGTGTCACAATTTGTTAGGCAGAGGCGAGTAGCTAGGCTATGCTGACGCTAGGTAGTACGATGATCCAGCAAGGAAGCAACATGTCCTGTAATCTTAGGCTGTGTCCCAAATCAGGGTCTGCACGCTTGAAGTACGTGCAATACGCGTACTATGTACGGTGCGTACTATAAGTACGAGAAGTGAGGAAGTGAGAGGCTTGTGAAATGGGACGGTCTGGCCTTCGTCGCGCTGTTCAGGTTGCCTAGCAACCATGATACTAACCGCGAGAAACGTTACATACAGCTTTGTTTGACAGGAATGATGTGTTGGTCATTCATTTTTGTCATGACATCACTTTGATTAGTTGAGTATCTGAGGCTGAGACCACGGGACTGTAAAACATGATTGTTGGGCT
>NW_005187512.1:1316211-1317594 GCF_000239375.1 Pundamilia nyererei | reverse complement strand
TCTTTTAAGGATTCTGGTCTGGTTTCTGTATTCTGGTCTTCTGCCCATTTAGTGCCTTAGAAACCAGTAGCAACAGTTTTCTCTTTTCTCAGGTTAGATTGCAGCTATTCAAGGCAATGCTTTGTATTGCATTTAATGGCTATTTAAGACAGAGTTTTGTATTTCATCTGATGTGCCACAGTGTATTTCAAAAGTGTCCCAGAAGTGAGTCATATTATCAGTCTATCCCCCCCACCTTACTGGCACACCTGTGTTCAATCAGTAACCAATCTCTTCAGAATATGTAAACATATTTAGCTTTTTTTTTACCTCTCACTTGCCAGATTGTGTTGAGTTATTACATAACCTTTCCAGTCATTATGACTCTTTTATCTAGTGTTTTCTAGTGTACAACCTTTGGATTCTTTCATGGATTTCTGGGCTTCTTCTTGTGGGGTTAGGTTAATTGATGATTCTAAATTGCCCATAGGTGTTAATGTCTCCCTGTGATAGACTGGTAACCTGTCCAGGAACTGGGATAGGCTCCAGCTCCTCCCCCCACGTCCCTGAATTGAATAAGTGGAAGAGAATGGATGAATTATATATATATATAGACAATAGGGATATAAAAACAGGTTCAACTATCAGTAGAAACAGCTTGGCTATGTATTGTGGCCAACACTGTCGCCAGTGAGTTTTTGAAAACAGCTCAAAAGAGGCAAACCTTCAAACCATCTCCCCAACTTTAAACATCACTTTTCTGACTCAAATGTAGCTATAGAGGTCTGTACACATGTCACATAATGACTCTCACACGTTCTCACATGATGCTTAACAACAACAGTTGGTCCACTTGTGATTGGCACATCATCCAGAGGCAACATAAAGTCTTTCTTCCACCCTCAAACTGAGCTGTCAATCAAACTGGAACAGGGCAGCACTGCAATATGCGCGCTGAAAATAGACTGTCGTCACCTCAGGCCTGTCAAGGGATACACAGAACATAATATACAGGTAGCCACAGAACTGAGAAGCCGCATTCACCAATGCAGTCTGTGGTATTGTGGGATAAAGCTAGCGGCTTATCGCTCCTCAGGTGTAAAGTTTGAAAGCCTCCCATCACTGCACTTTTAGCCATGCCTTTTGTGCTTCACATTGTAAAGTAGATGTCCTGCAAAAATTGAGCCTTGTGGTACTTCAAGCAGGCACAAAAGTAATATTAACCTCACTCCCTTCAGCCATCTACGCTTATAATTCATCTATCTATAACTCACTCTCACTCACTCTCCGTAATTTAGAATTTTGAATGTTTTCTTAACTGTCTGTTTTAACACAAATCTGAAAACAGGCAATCAGGATAGTTTCTTGTTTGCACATGTCTGCTTCAGACAAGTCACGTTTTTT
>NW_005187512.1:1314002-1315156 GCF_000239375.1 Pundamilia nyererei | reverse complement strand
GCAGTGAAAACAGCACTGTGTCTAAGCTCATTTTCAGTTCACCTTTATAGCTGAATTATCACAGAACCAAGGACATTTAGCAAAGAATAAAAAAATGTACAGGGTGGGCCATTTATATAGATACACCATAATAACATGGGAATGGTTGGTGATATTAAAGTCCTGTTTGTGTTTGTGGGGGAAAACTCCTCAAGCACACCATTGTTTTTCTTGTGACATTACCAATAAGTTTGATGTGTCACATGGCCCTCCTCCTGTTGAAAAAAACAAAAGTTGTATCCAAGATGGCCGACTTCTAAATGGCCCCAATGGTCACCACCCATGTTGAGGAGTTTGCCCCCTCACATATACTAATGTGCCACAAACAGGACTTTAATATCACCAACCATTCCATGTTATTACGGTGTATCCATATAAATGGCCCACCCTGTAGATTGCTTCTTGACGAGTCTGAAGTGTCCATGATGATAACACGGGCCTAACTATGGAGGAATTTTCTGAGCCATTGTACAAACTTCCAATACCATATTGAACATATATTAACTTGGCATAGTTTGAAGTCTGCAAGAATATTCACCGGTGCGTTGTTAGAGCCGTTTGGACTCTCCAAAGAGAACACATAATCTAGACATTTCCCATTGTCATTCTGAGTTTATCCCCAATTCTTTCTCCATGTTTTTGAGTCATTATTTGTCATGAATTCTAACTAGAACACATTTTTATTAGCATTACCAACTAGTATGAGTGGACAAATTACCTGATCAGTGGCAGATGGCAGACAGATGGATCCATTCCCCAGAAATTGGTTGACAGCATCAGTGCATCATGTTTGTACTTTGTGATAACAGGACAATGACAGTTGTTTTGGACACCTAAAGTGAAGTGATCTAATCAACAACCTATTTAGTGGAAGCACTCATGCTAAGTGATTAATGGAAATAACCTCACTGGGGCAATTTTTTGAAAGTCAGATGAATGTACAAGCTCTGTTTTGAGCAATCCCGTTTCCTGATATTGTTTAGATGACTCTGAAGAAACTAATGGGAATTAAAACATACTAAATTGAACCAGCAAGTTCATTTGTTACAGGTTCCTTTGAATTTGCATTAACATTACACAAATCCTCATTTAAATCTGATTATATTATCACTTGG
>NW_005187512.1:1307992-1313545 GCF_000239375.1 Pundamilia nyererei | reverse complement strand
CTTTGAAACATATTCTTCCAACTGGATTTTTGCGGTGCTGTGGCAAGACTTAATCATATTAGGTGGACACATTATTGTGACACACTTGCACTGGGTAGATCACTGAGGAGTAGAAGACTAATAGCTCCCTGCTCTTGACATCTGAGTCATGGCCTTTACATTTTGTTGACTCTTGATCCCTTTTCCCCCCCTTCTTTCTTTTTTCCCTTTTTTCTGTTCCAGAATATAAGCTAACTCTACTCTGCTAGGACATTCCTGAGTTGTCCCTCTGATGCTGACTTCCTTTTGATTCCACAGACCCTGGAAGAGGCAAAACTGTTCTATTTTATGTTTTTCTATCCAGATATATTTTTACTTCAAAGTCCTAGGTGATCACTTTGGGATCACTGCCATGATGAAAAATTAAGACTTTGCCAATCAGATGCTTTCCAGATTAGATTAGATGGTGGAACAGAATTTCATGGCATTTTTCACAATTTGATTCATTTTCACAAGATCCATGACACCACTTGCTGAAATGCAGTCCTGAGCTGTAACAGAGCATCTACCATGTTGTGCAGATGGTCATAGAGACTCACTGTTGTAGCCCTCTCCTGACCTTTTCTGTACTGATTGACCAGCCAAACAATTTATAAAGTGATTGATCCAAATTTAAGACCTATATGGGTAATTATATATTACTATATTGGGTAATTTACAATATCTCATCTTTATCCCTGTTCCCCTTCCTTAAGAATAACTTTTTGACAGCCTGCAGTACAGCTATGTGCATCTCTCAGGTCCTGTGTTAGGTCTTCACTGTTCATCTGCTGTTAATAGTTATTTTTTCTTTTCTATTTTTTTTCTTTTGTCCTCGTTCTTTTGTCCAGTTTCTTCAAATGGTTCATTGCTAAGTTGTCTGTTATGTGTAGACACAACACTGGTTCATTTGAATTCTGTGACTTTTATAACAAAACAAATAAACCAAAATCCAGTGATAATTGTTAAGATTCAAGGACTGGACTGAAAGTGATAAGTGAAAAAGCAGCAAATCTCCAAAGAGAAAACTTTAAAAGACATTTAGTAATCTTACAACAAATGTAAGTGTTTAAGGATACATGTATGTCTCTTAAATTCAGTTTTGTTAAATATAGGGCATCCGCTTGGACCATCATCCGTACTGGCTTCAGAAGCCATGTTAATTTTCCCTTCAATTTCAATTCTTCTATTTGTCATGCTGTAATCTTGGTGGTCGCCAGCTGGGACAAATGGCATGGAGAGGATATGTGGTAGTTTGAACAGTTCACACAGTGTCATGGGATTAAAGATGCTTAAGATTGGTCACTGGTAATGTGGGGGGGGGGGGGGGGGGGGGGGGGGGATGTGGCTTAGCTAGACGGCAATGTCACAGGCCATGAAAACATCAAAGCAGCTTCTGTTACAGCTGTTCTTTTACTGCAACAGACTAAGTGAGTAATACACTAGTTTAGGTTGGCATGGAGACACCAGTGCTGTCTTTCAGTAGTCCCGCCTCACAACTTGTCATTTGTACTTCTGTACTATTTCTGAAACAGATGAGGGTTGTGAATTGCTGCACCACAACCAACTGTGATAAATTGATTTTTAGTGATAAAGGAAGTGAGCCTTCTGTCTCGTGTTATCACAGAGACAAAGCTGCTGAATCTGGATCAGAATGTCCAATATAGATGACTGCACAAGATGGAATTAAAGTGAAAAGTATTTCTTCAATGTAGAAGGACAACTGAGATAACAAGGCACCATGTCTTGTTAAACTGTGCTGGAGTGGACAAAGGTGATAGTGAAAGTCAAGAAACAATTACTTTAAAGATTAATAGAGAAAATTAGAAGCATGATAGTGATACTACTGCTACTACTACTAATAATAATAATAATTGGTTGCATATAATCTGACATGAACAACATGACACATCATATTTTACTGAGTCATTACTTCTTTATCAGATATTAAGCCACCGCAGGAGCAGTGTCTGGGAAAACTACTACCCTACCTCATTGTCTCCGCATGCTTCCTTTGTTGCAGCAGGTTGCCTGGTTTTGTCTTTATCTCTTGCTTTTACAGCTTCACTGTTTGCAAAGTTCTCACAAAAGAGGTATGGTTACAGCAGGTATTCTTTAGTCCCTGAAGATTTTATACAGATTCCAGTGTGATACCAGCAGCATTTTAACATCTGAGAAATTTGAATACCAAAGCACATTTATACCTTTGATTCAACTGCATAACTTTGGGTTTTGTCTTTAAAACATGGGTATGTGCTTAAAAAATTCACAAACTGAAGCTGTGAATAAATATGCCTAATTTTTCTCTTTCTAATATCCAAAACATGTATATATGATAAAAAGCCAACCTGTCTCATCGGTAACATAGTGGTTACATGTTCAGGGTTGAGGGATAAACATGTAAAGGTTAAAAACTTTACACTTCATTTACAGATGAGGCTCTAATACATTTTGCTCAAACAAAATGCGTAGGCTTTTACACCCACTGCAAGTAAATGAAAATAAAACATTGAATTAAAGTAACACACAAAAAAGGCTGGTTCCTTTTCAAACTGCAACATCTAAGGTTATCCAGCTACCTCCATATTAATGAAGCATTATTTAGTTATTATTCATTAATATGAATAAATAAGAAAAGGAAAATTTGACTGTTTCACAAACTGCCTTCAGACTGTGTTGCAAGTTATCCCCATTGGAGTTTAATTCTGCTTTTCATTTCAAGTGGGGTGGATAAAACAGCAGCTTACATGGAAATGTCATCACTATGTAAGACACTGTAACCCTAACCTAACCCTAACCCTTTACCCATGCTACATGTTAAGTGATTTAATGGTGGGATCATTAAATTTAAATAGTGCCAGTAATCAGGAAAAAAGCATTTTCCTTTTGCATCCTTCAGTATAAAAGATAAGGAGGATCTGGGGACCTGTTCTAATGAGTCTAATGCAGTAGATTGGCAGAGGGAGTGGGAGGGCACTATGATGGAAAGCCAAAATATATTTATGGCTGCCAACCTTGCTGTTTTGTGCTTTTTTCACTGCAGACATAAAAATATTGATTTCCAAGCATGTAAAACCTACGAATTACATGAGTGCAACTTGCAGTCATATCCAGCAGGGATGTCACAGTTACACAGATTATATCTGCACCTCACTGTACAATTGCTTACATTTTAAAAATCTAAAATCTGCCGAGTATCAGTTTGGGATAACCAATTTCCACTTCAAAACATTTCTGAAGGCTTTGTTTCATTCCTCCAGCAGCATTAGAGCATATAAACAAGAGTAACTTTAGGGAGAGTTGAGTACAAGGTTAACACAGAGGAGATGGATTTCATGCAGTGTTGGGAATTCAGATTTAATTTTCTGATTGGATATGATCATTCGCAGTTCTTCTTGTCAGTATTCAGTTGATATGATATGCGCAATGGAAGAAAAACATCATGGTGTCAATATTGACTCGTCTATATCCCAAATTTATCTCTCTTTGTTTTTCTCCTTTGGGACACCTGATGGCATTCGTAAGAAAGATGGAGAGGAGAAGGAGTACGAAAAAAAATCAGTCTGTGAACAGGACCTGCTCTCCTAAGGGGAAAGAGGACATTCAGTATAGCAAACTTTCAGGCAGATCAATTTGATGAGGAGACTGGAAAGCAGTAGAGAGGCACCTAGTCATAGTCAGAAAATCACAAACAGCATCCTTCCCATAAAAAAAGCACACAAGCCTATATACAAGCCTTCTTCTACCCACTCATCTTTTGCACACTAACAAGCATACCAAGAAATAAACACATTTGAACTCGAACTGATGTTACAGGAACTAAAAATCTTGTTTTTACCACTATAATGAGAAAAAAAAATCATGTATGCGACTGTGCTAAGGCAAACATTTATGTGAAGCTATATGCATGTGCACAGGCAACACATAGATATATCAAAGGAGACAAATTTGACATTCAAAAAAGAAGGAGAACCCAGAAAATATTGCACACAAGCTTATTAGCTTATTATCATTAAGTGTCATGTTTACAGAACAAATTAGTCAACATATTTATTTCGGTGTAGGCAAGAGCTCCAACTCTCCCTGCTAACTCACATTTATCCGTCACTACCAGGTTTCTGAAGATAAAAAATAATGTTATTAACATTAGAACTGGCAAGGGGGTCATTAGACCCCATGGAAATGAATGTATAACCCCTATTGCTGCATGCCAGATTGCCTAGCAATAAAATTATTTACAGACATGAGCGAGAACTAGTTGTGTTTGTTAAAAACATATGTAGGAGACTGTAGTTAGATAAAAGGTGACTAATTACTGGCAGGCTGAGGATGGGATTTTGCGCTGGAGAAGAAAATGTCACAGTGTGACTGAACAGCTGGGAAACCAGCTAAGATGCTGGCTGTTCTGAGCAGCGGAGTAACGATAGTTGAACTAACCAGAGCAAATAAACAGTGGACTCCACAACACTATGTTTTGTACTATCTTCATTTTTAAGCAACCAAAGCCATTTTTCTGGAGTAATTACATTTTTAGATGTGTGATTTGTTGTAGAGTGAGTTCAAAATCTAAATCATTGATAAAAAATGTTAAAACCTGTAAATATTACGTTTAAATACTTGTTTTGTCAAATCTTACTTAAAATATGAAAAAAAAAATCAGATGAAAATTACTTTTTGAAGAAATGATTTTAGTGGTGGTTCTCAGGAGTTCGGAATCCTGGCAATTATGGTGTTAAGCCTTGAGACACACGGTAAACGTTAAAACTCTCTATTTTGCTTTGCTGAATGTGGCGTACTGTCGTGCTGATCATGTTTTCTTTTTACTTCTCTAATTTATCAAGTACTGTCACAGTACCAAGAATTCACCAGAATCAATTTAAGTTCAGAACAGACTTAATTTCTATAATTTATTTATTTAGACTTTTTTTAGACCATTCCTTCAAACTTTCCCTTCATCGTGCTCTTCACCTTTCAGTGTTCAGACACAGTTGATCTTTGCTTCCTGTTTAATTCAGGACAGACACATTCAGGGCTGCATCCTCCTAAGGCCGCATTTGTAGACCGATTACGTCACAGCGACGAGCCAAAGGCTGTCCAAATTCATAGACTCTTAAGAATGCAGCCGACAAATGCGTCTGTCACTACCCGATCCGTACCGGAAACCCGATCCGTACCCCGCATGCGCGAAAGGTGTCTACTTCCGGTCAAAGTGTTTTACGATAGTTACGGGTCAGAGTATCTGTTAAGATGTTAAGAATAACAAGTATCTCTTAAAATGTTTTCAATAATGAAACATTTAATATAATGCAGACAAAAACGAAAAATAAAAAGATAGTTACGGATCAGGATCCATACCGCGCATGTGCGGATTTTTTCTTCTTCTTCTGTTCGTTTAATGGCAGTTTACTCCCCAGTGTACGAAGATACTGCCACCTGGTGACTGAGCGAATGAACCCTATTGTAAACTGAATTAGCGTCATTACAAACGTGTGTTAAATTTGATTTAGTGATAATCGAGTGTGTTTATGCTTGTCT
>NW_005187512.1:1306022-1307639 GCF_000239375.1 Pundamilia nyererei | reverse complement strand
GGGTACCGATCGGGTTTCCGGTACGGATCGGGTAGTGACAGAGTCCTCCTTTCCCCGAATTTGAAGGATGGGTTGGGTCTGTCGTTTATGGCCTACCATATCCCAGAATTCATAGCCCAGCCAAACTCCAGCTTCCAACAATGGCGGCCGCTACTACGTTTTAAAATTACTCTTTCTGGGTCACAAAATAAGCTTTTAACATATTTTCAAGCGAGAAAGTAGCTGTGTAAACATCAAATATCTGCTCGGTTTATCAAGATATCGCATAATTTCAAAAGTGCTTCGACGTTTTCAGAGATGTTTGTTACCTACCAGCTCGATAGCTAGCCGAGAGCTGGAGGGTCACTGAAGCCGCCGGGAACGGCACAACTGCCGGCACATCATTTTCAGATCACCGCGGACTTTCGCTACTCAGGTTAAACGTAATATACAAGTCACTTAGACAACCTAAAAATGTTATTGTTGGGCTTTTTTCAGTGTTTTGTTTGTTTGTGAGTAAATCGGTTTGGCTGGGATTAAAGTTATTAGATTAGATTAGATAAAATACAACTTTATTATTCACCGGTGGGTTCCTCCTTGGTTTTTACACAGCTGAATAAACATCAAACAGAAAACTGATTAAACAGAAGTATGAGACAGTTGAGAGTTTACGCCAGTGTCCTGTTATATTATAGATAGCAAGGAGCAGACGGCTGAGTTTATTAAACTCCACCGAGACAGCGGTGAAGCTAATCAGAAGGCTGGACCGTCCAATTTCCTCAGCCATTTACTTCCAGCCTACCCGACCTTCTGAGGACCCGGCCCACGTAGACCGCGAAGGCTGGGTCCTCAGGAGGATGCAGCCCATGAATTTGGACATGACCAATGACTCAATGATTTTCGATGATTCATAATTGACCACATAACGGGTGATTGTAGGTTAAACACATAGGTACAGAACTATACATGGGGAGGAGATATTGAATTCCAGCCAATTAACAGCTCCCTTTTTCAATCCCAGTTCTGACTATTACACTCTGTCTCCTATATTTCCAGCACCTGTCTTGTTCTGAATGTTTTGCTGCTCGCAGACTTTCACATTCACCTCATGTTCTACCTGCGGCTGACAGCTGACTGACAGTCGACAACCTCTTTTCCAGGGAGTTACCACTTTAGCAAAATTCTGTAACACAGAGATGCAAAAATATCAAACCAAATTCACAGAGGCACACACACACACAGTCATACACTGATGCAATGACAGCATTGTTATTGTAAATACTCATCTCATATTTGTACACAAAGTATGGAGACGAAAGCACACATACAAATAAATGATGTTGGCTCGATGCAAATTAGTGTGCGAATGTTTGCGTGTGTGAAAATACCCACACACATTGTTGTAGTGGTGCGGGTTCATAAGAGCAAATGCAGTGAAATCTTTGCTGGGCATTTATGTAAAGCTGTGAAACTGTCAGGTTTGTGTTGCAGTTTAAAAACATCAAATTCAAATTCAAATTCAAATTTTATTTGTCACACACACACAACCATACACAGTATGACATGGGGGTGAAATGCTTGTAGCTGTACAATGCCCGACCATTAAATGACAGAAGAAAAGTTTTACAATATTTACAA
>NW_005187512.1:1305203-1305766 GCF_000239375.1 Pundamilia nyererei | reverse complement strand
CTTGGTGTAGATGGACAGCAGGTCAGGGAGCTCTGATTGAATGATGCGTTGAATCACTGAGACACGGGGTGATTTTGTAATTTTAGATCATGATTGGACTGCATTTTACCAGGCTGATAAGGTGCCATAGCTGAGATCCATATTACCATTTAGTGTTATTGGATCATGCCCTTGTACGCCTGCTTTCATGTCTGGATTTCAATCCTATTTAATGAATGTACTGAAAGTTGAAATTTTCACGTCTCAGAGTAGAGTTGCTGGATTCATTACTGAGAGGAAATACAAATCGAAGGGTTGACAGTGGAAAAGAGTGTCAGAGATAGCAGTAAAAGGGACGTGGCCTTTTATAGTCAGTCATAATGTCACGTGTCACTAGGCGCCTGTAGATTTATGACCTTTGACTGCTCCACCATCCGCCATGACAGGATTGTGCAGGGAAGAGGTTGGCCTCAGGTCTTTGGGGCTGACATGTCAAGAAGCTCTATAAGTAATGAAGGCTTCTCGCTCTGTGTGTGTGTGTGTGTGTGTGTGTGTGTGTGTGTGTGTGTGTGTGTGTGTGTGTG